>NW_005434493.1:0-53640 GCF_000315625.1 Guillardia theta CCMP2712
CCGGCGCTGCCTGAAATAACCGGCGCTGCCTGAAATAACCGGCGCTGCCTGAAATAACCGGCGCTGCCTGAAATAACCGGCGCTGCCTGAAATAACCGGCGCTGCCTGAAATAACCGGCGCTGCCTGAAATAACCGGCGCTGCCTGAAATAACCGGCGCTGCCTGAAATAACCGGCGCTGCCTGAAATAACCGGCGCTGCCTGAAATAACCGGCTTCAGAGCTTCTTTTGCTTTCAGAGCTCTAAACCCTAAACCCTAAACCCTAAACCCTAAACCCTAAACCCTATTATTATTATTATTATTTGAGTTTATTAGACTCTTAGTCAAGAGTTTCATAGCTAAGAACTATTGCTCTTCGCTCATCTCTCGCCTAATGATCCGTCTAAAGGGGTTCCCAACCTTGGGAGGTTGGCCCATTTTCCTATAGGCCCCTTAGGCCTGGTTGCTTCCGTATTACTTGTTTTCAGTAACGATGTCCTCCGGGCCCGTTCCAATTCCGATCCCGGTCCCCTTCCTTATTTTCGCTAAGTTCCGTTGCATCTTCCTGCCCCTTCCCCCCCCAGCATGCAGTCGCCCACTGTGGCATGGCTGTACCTTCTCCTGCTGGCTAGCCCTTCTCTTCTTCCCTTCATGCAGCCCATGACCATGCGCCATGGGTGGCTTGCCCATGAGCCGCGCCTGCCCCCATCGGACTACATCGACTCTCTTACCCTTCTTGCCGTCCATAGCGTATGTTGTACCGCCAGCAGTTGCTTGATTGCTGCTGTCTTGATGCCTTCCCATTCCGTGTCATCCACCCTTAGCCTCCTGAAATTCTCATGCCATTCCCTCTCCATGATCGATCCTTTCACTCCTGCTATGAATGTTGCTTGTTCCACTTCATGGTCAGGTAGCAAAGCTGTGATTTCTGCTCGTAGGGGGGCATATTTCTCTTCCTTTTCCTGAAATTTCTTCTTCAGGCATTCCAGACTTGTTTGTTCGACTCCGTCATATTCCGATGTCCTTGCAAATTCGATGAGGACAATGCGTTTGATGCTTGCAAAGTAGCAGCAACCGTCTGGTATCCATTGCCCTTCTCGGTGCATTGAAGTCCCCATCGCTTCCATCACGATGCGTATTGGAGTGTCCCACCATGAATTGACCTGTACCCTTTGTTTCCTCCAGCTCTGCTGCAGTCTTACCTTGATCTTCTTCATGACTTCGTTGTGTGCTTTTTGGATCATATCTTGGAATTGCCTACACGCAAGCTGAACATGTCCCCAGGTTTCTTCTCGGTCTGGACAGTGAGGACAACATGGTGAGTTAGTTTTCCCCCATTGAAAGAGCTTCTTCCTCGTCGGTGCTGAGAAGGTGATCGCTTGGATAGCTGTTCGCGTAACTGACCCTTCGCATAATCTGAACGCTCTCCCTAGTAAATCTCTTCCCACATGCATTTCGAGCATGAATTTCTCTGTCAAGGTGAGGTCTCCCGCTCGAATCCTTGCCACCATTGTCTGTTGTCTGATAATGTAGTCCCATTTCTTCAAGCGATCGAATCCTGATGTAGGATTTTCTTCTCCTGCAATGATGAATTCCATTGGGCTATCGTAGATTGCTTTCTCCCATCCCGAGGCGAATGCTTGTTTTCCTTGCTTTGCCATTTCCTTTGCCTCTTGAATGTGTCTCTGAGATTCTTTTGCTAGTTGGAGTCGGATCCTGATTCCCCTCCCTTCGAGTTTCTTCATGCAAGTGAGTAACCGATCATGTAAGTCCTCCAGCAGTTCGTCTTCGTATCGCATGGTATCCATTCGCAACGTATTTGTCATAAAGCGGTGGAAACGTGTGGACTGGTACATTATTGTGACTTGATTTCCCCTTTTGATCTGTATTCCTTCCTCAAGGACATGTTGCAGAAGTAAGCCAATTGCGATTGTGTTCGCTCGAATGATGCTGCACTTCCCATTGATTTTCATCCCTCCTCCTGACGTCATCTCTTGTTGTTGGAGAACATATCCTATTCGCATGGATCTGTTTTTTCTGCCCTGCATGATGTCTCCTTCAATAGCTGCTGTGAAATGCCTTCCGCCTTGATGATTGCTGCGCGGCTGGATCTGATCCCTTCGTCTGTTACACAGCTCCTCATACGTTGGGAGGATGTTGTCCTGAAGCTGGTCTCGTAAGTATGTTGGGAATTTGTGCCCAACTAGTATCCATAACTCTTCTACAGTTTTTGTCAAGCACCTATTCCCTGTCCTCCAGAAGTTTGCTGCATAAGCTATTTGAGCGCCTTTCGGGATCCGGCTGATAATTTCAAAACCTTCAGGTATCTCATCAATGTTATTCTTCCATCCTATCAGAATGACATGTATTGTATCCAGGATTTGTTCACGAAATCTCTTTTGTTTGTCCATCCAAACCACCACTCGTTGCAGTTCCCTTGCTCTCTTGTTGCTCAGAGCCTGGGGATGTGTGTGTAGTGTCGGCCAGTTACGAAATGTACTGATGTCACAATCTGTGATCTCTGCTAGGTGTTGTAAAAACTCGTATGCCAATGGTTGTGTTGTTTGTTGTCGAACCTCTGATACTACCTCCTCGAGTTTTTGCCACCATGCTGTAGCTTCTGTTTCGCCGTCGTCCAATGCATTAACTATTTCCAGCAGCAGATGGATGCTTTGATTGCAGTCTCTTCGGATTACCGTCCTCTTCCCTTGTTGCAGATGCGAAGGGAGCCGAGTCCAGCGACGCTTCCAACCATTCTATTGGTGGGTCCGAGGATTTGTTTTCTTTTGTGTGGGGCTGCTCAAAGATAGCGATGTTCCCTTGGACTTTGAAAGGTATGTTCCCTGTAGTGTAACAGAATCTTTCTCGCTGACTATGATTCCCGTTGGCCTCATAATGGGTGGAGTCGTGTTGGAGGAGCTGCCTCATGATCCTCCGAGTACGAGCCCTCTTATCGGTTTCCTCTCCCCCTTGGTTTTGTCTGGCTATTTTCTTGGGTGGGGATAGCTCGTGTGCGCTGTCCTCTCGTTCTCCTTTCCTTCTCTTGTTGGAGGCCTTTTCTACCTCCTTGGTTGGCCGTTTCCTTTTCCCTGTTTCTGATTGCTCTTTTTCGAGCTTTGCCCAGATGACATTCGCCTGCAGGTAGTGTGCAAGGATTTCTTCTGCTTGTTCTCTCTGCCTTGGGAACGGCCAGAGTCGGATAGGTAGGTGGAAGGAGATGCCTTCGGTATCGGGGATGGGTAGGATACTTGTTATGGAATGGTAGCCAGCTTGGGGTAGCTGTCGCCATGTCCTCTTGAAGCTCTCCCACCCAACTTCCCGGGCAGGTGAGGGAGTCAAAGGGTTTTCTTCTGCTAGCATCTTGTCCTCTATGGCATGTAGAGTTGATATTGTCCCCGGTTTTGTCTTGTTGTCGATCATTTCCCAGCTAATTGTTGTCTTCATTCTCTCTGCTATCCATAGTGCAATTCTTTCGGGACCCTTGACCTCGTCATTTTCGTTTATCCTTCCTGATCTGATCTCGCGTTGTAGTTGAGCCATCGTTTGGCACCCCCACTGGGTACACCAAGCTGTTAGCTTGCTTATCAGGCTGTTTTTGATATCATCGTCGACCCTGCTTTTCTTGTTCGTTTCCTTCTCTAAATACCTGATCGCCATCCTTCCCAAGATGGGTGCTGGGTGCGGGAGTTGGAGACCTCCTCTGTCCCAAGGTAGGCGGAAAATAGCGTTGCTTGTACTCCTGCTGAGTCCCATAGCTCGTTTGAAAGCTCTGGTCCAGAGGTTATCTAAGGTTTGTAGATCCTTCCAAGACCAGCTGACCAGTACAGCCGAGTATCTGAAGATGTTGACTATGCCTACTTTCACTAAGTAATACTTCTGTGCTGCCGAGTATGCGGAGGACTCAATCAGATTGGTGAGTTCCTTCGTTTTTTCAAAGATGTGTTCTTTCTCTCCCCAAGTGTGGGGGCACTCGCGGCATATTTGCGCTCTTCCCCCTGTTCTCCACAGACTGATTCGAATCCCCAGGTATTTGAAGCTCTTCGTTGGTGGCAGTTTCACAAACTCCTTATCGAAGAACTTGATGTTTTCAGTTCCCAGGACCTCTCGCTTCAGCCGATAGTCAAAGCTGGTGATTTCTGACTTCTTCGTGTTCAGTTCTAATCCGCTCCATCTACAGAATCGTTCTACCACTTGGACAAGTTGCTTCATTTCTTTCACCGAGTGTGCTATCAGAACCAGATCATCTGCAAATGACAGATTATTAGGGTGTTGAGTTGCTTTCTCGTCTTGTTGTTGATCAAGTTGTCTGGACAAGATGCTGAGCAGAAGATTTGTTTTTGGTGGACTCGCGGGGCTGCCTTGAGGTAATCCCCGGAGGAGCGGGATTGCTGCTGTATCAAACCTCTCAGTCTGGATTTGCAGAGCTATGCCTTGACTGCAGCTGACTGCGACGTCGACATCGCGCTGGTGGAATCCATATACCTCCATGATTTTTGCGATGGATTCAACCGCGACGTTATTGAAGAAGTTGGCAAAGTCGAGGTATAACAGTATAATGTTGTTTTGACTACTCTGGGCCTCCTCGATGATGTTAAGTAGTCTATGACCTTGACGTATCGTCCCGCCCTCGGGTCGGAAACCCTCTTGGTTATCTGTTAACAGCTTGTGCCTCTCAGCTGCTTGGAAGATTCGCGTCACCGACGAGAGGATACATATAGGACGCATATTTTCCAGAACATGACAGAGCTCGTTTTTTGGAAGGACATGACAGAGCTCGTTTTTTGGAAGGAGTCTGACTCGTGCTAGCATGTTCAACAACGTTTTGTCTCCTGTCAACGCTCTACTGGTAAAGCTTTCAGGATCTCGTTTGAGATCAAATCCATGCCTGCTGCCTTGCGATTTGATACTTTTTGAATCCAAATCTGAATTTCTCCTGGCTCCAGGGGAAAAGCAATTTCTATTTCCCTGGTCGGGTGTTGATCAATGTTCGCGGGAGAGTTGAATTCCGGTGGTTGGACGGAGGTGAATGATTGACACTGTTTGCAGAAGAAGAGGATCGTCGTTTCTTCGTTCTTCTGACCTTTGTCATACAGCGGGATCAATCGTCCTCGTGTTTGACACTCCGCCTTTGCGCAGGTTCCATTCGTCGTGCAGCCGTTGACTGCGAAGAAGGATGCCGTGTGGGTTTCATCTTCGAGTTCGCTAGCCAATCTCATAGGGAGAAATTGCTCGATGTTCTTGTATCCTTCTAGGCGCCACCCTCCTGGTTGTGGGAGCAGTTCCCGAATGATTTGTACAATCAAATGTGCTGGCGCCACGGTGAGGGAGAACTTCTTTGATGTTTGATTTCCCGCCCCGAGGACCTCAACGTGCAGTAAGGTTTGATGTTTTGCATTCCAAAAAGTTTTGCTTGATTCTTTGGAGCTGTTTTGCAGGAATGCTTCCATCAGCGGATCCAGGTCCTGTAAATACTCTAGCTCTGACCGCTGCAGCGCTGGTTGGAGATCGCTCCATGAGGTGAGTTCAATTGTATTTGGGTGGCATTTCTCTGGCAGTTGGCTACTCATTGGGGCTTTGGGCTTATAGTCTGATTTCTTCCCCATTGCATTCTGGGACTCTTTACTCCCTATCGTGCCCAGTCGTCGTCGGCGTTCCTCGCAAGCTTTCAGGAAGGTTTGTTGGTCCTGTTCGGTGCAGATCTCCTTGAATTTGGTCATAGTCTCTCTTAGTTCGGCGTTGATACTCGACTCCCTGTGTGCACGATCAATATATTCTGTGATTTCTGATGTGCTTCTCAGATCCTTGCGAAGTTGCTTAATCTTCCTTTTCAGGTCCATTTGAATCTTCGATGAATATCGCTTCCCACCTGAGGTTCGTAGGGGGATTTCCTTAATGGGAAGGGCAGTTGTTATCAAATTGATAATGTCGCAATCTTGCTGTAGAGCTTGTGCCGCTTGTATCTTCTCGTCGAGAGCCATTGCCCATTCCACGCCTAGTCGTCCCGATATCTTTTCTATCTCTACCACCCGCTTCTTTCGTCGAAGAATGGCATCTCGGTCCTTCCTTTGTGTAAGCATTTCAACCGTTGGAATAAATTGTTCGCCCTTATCATCTAGCGCAGTCACATTCACCACCAGTGCCCTGTGATCGACTGCGGCTCCTATGATGCAGTCTTCTGCGGTCTCGGATATCAGGCTTACTGTGCGAGATGAATGATGTAGAGCGAAGACATGGTCTAATTTGGCTTGGTGGTGGCCCTGTTTGTACCATGTGGAGAAGGTGAAATGCGAACTGCTTCTGCTCATCTTTTCGCAGGTGACCATCTGATATCGCCCCAGCTCATTTAAGTTTCGTTCCATTTCCTCATCTGCGCGGTGCACGTTCGAGTTGCTCCCGTACCCTACTCTCGTGCAGATCTCTGCAAGCTTTCGAGATGCGTTGAAGTCGCCTCCGACGATGCTGAGCTTAATGTTTGGGTCCATCTTGAGCATCTGGCTCAGCGCCTTCCACATGTTGTCTCGATCCCTCCCCTCCGATGCGATAGGGAAATGTACGTTCGCCAACAATATTGTTTCTTTTTGCGGCCAACGTGTAAAACCTGTATTCTTTTTTGGGAGACCTCGCGCTCCTCTTCCATGGCGAAGTGCCATGGCAGGGGGGGGCGAGGTGCAAGGTCAGCATGCGCTAATGTCATGAGGCGTAGGTCACTCTTACCCTTTCTCCCGCCCCCCGTGCCTTTCGTGATAAATACTCGATAGCATCCCCATTCCTTCTTGATCATCGTTCGGAGAGCTATCTCTTTCCTCCTCCCCCCTACCAAGACCTCCTGCAGCATTACCACGCTCGGCTGGTATGTCTCAATCAGGTATCCCAAGATGTGTTTCAGCACAAACTGGCTGCACCCATTAACATTTTGAGAGATGATGTTGCCTGGGGTGTTATCCTTTCTGTGCATCTCCACCCATGATGGTTGCTCTGATCTTTCTGTTCGAATTGCATTGTGAGGTTTTCTACCTGTTGTTAGTACTTGTTCCTCTTCCCTATTGGCCCATTGAAGTTGATGTGGTACTCCCCTTCGATCTCTTGCCGGAGAGTGCGTCTCCTCCTCCTCCCTAGTTCCCCTTGCATCGTTCGAAGCTTGTTCTTTGTGCGTGCCCGCTGGGGGGAGCGATGTGGCCTGCGGCGGCGGTGAGTCCATCTGTTCTGACCTTTCATATGTCCGCAGGTCCGCCATGTTTCTCGCTTGCCACGGTTCTTGCTCTCCCTGCTCCATCTCTTGTGCCTGGGTCACCTCTGCTGCTTGCCATTCCTTGTACCCTTTATCTTGCGCGTGTTGTAAAGCTCTGCAGATGCCTTTGATCGTTTCTCGCATGCGCACTTTTCCTGGATCCTCCACCCAAAGCGCATCCAGCAGCCGGTGCCTCATCCTCTCGAGCCATTGCTGGGGTGGGGGGACGCCTTGCTGCCTACCTGTTTTTGAGATGTCTCGTTGTGTCGGTCTGTTTGTTTTTGCGATCAGCAGCAAATGCAACAGTATGAAGATCCCACAGTTGTGATTGTCTGTTTGTTGTAGCTCAGTTGACAGGTAAACCCGCCATGTCGTTGCATGTTCCTGCTGGTCGCTGAATGCCTCCGTGACAATCGTCGCCGCGAGTGTGGCTAAGTCCATTCGTTGTGCGCCTTCCAGCTGAAACTGTGCCTCCCTTTGACTTCTGACAATCCCCAAGTCTCTCTCAGCCGTGCTGAGTGAATCAACAATGCGTATTCTTTTTGTGTCAAAATCTGCCATTAGTAGAATCCAATGATTGCCATTCTCTACGCACGGGAATAAGAATGGCTGAGCTGCCCCGGCTAGTAGTCGCTTTGCTCTCTTTGTCCTCCCCTCTTGATCTCTCAAACAAGCTACTATTCTCGGGAGGACAATAGTCCCTCTCGGCGACTCGACCTGGTTTCTAGTTTGCGCGTTCGCGTACCTCTTGTCTCGTAGCCATGCTATTTGAAATCTGTCTTCCACTGGTTGGATACCTTCGCTTGCCTCGAGGATTATCGCCTCCACAACATCTTCGGAGAGAAAGCCAGCTTCTCCCGAGTTGAGTAGCGCCGCTAATCCATATTCACTGTTTTGTTCCCTTCGACTCCAGGGGATCTCCCCTACGAGGTCGAATGTTTGTGTCGTTTTTTGATTTTCTTTGTCTTTGTTTTTCTCACCTTCTTGTCCTTCCCCCTCACCCTTGTGCCAATTGTCCCACCTGCCCTCGTCTCCTCCTGTTCCTGCGTCCATTAAGCTTGTGCCGCAGGGGGGGAGTCTAGTGACATCCCCTCTGCGTCGTCCGCCTTGCTCCCTTCCTCCGGTTCCTCTTCCATTCCGGCCTCTTTCATCTGTAGTTCAGTGCTCAACATGAACTTTAGTTCGTCGTTATCTCCCAGCATTCCTACCGAAGAGATTACTGTCTCCTCTAGGAATTTATTCAATGCAATGAAGAGCAGGTCAGTCTTAAACTGCTTCTCTTCTTTGGGGGCAAAAGCGCTTTGCTTGCGCTTCGCGACCTTCCATGTATGCTTCTCAACGATTCGTTGGACTCGCTCTTTGAAGCCCTTACTCTGGGTATCCCATGTCGCTCCAGTGCCTTTATCAGCCCATTCTTGCAGCGTGGAGAAGGACGCGTTGCCTGGACTGTCTAAGGCGACCTGCATGTCGTGCACAGCATCGTCAAGACGAAGTAAGGTCTTTCCTTGCTGTTGTAGGTCATTGTTAACTACTTCCGCGATAGCTGTCTTGATCTCAGCAATTACTACCTCTGCTTCCGCGTCGGGCAGGTTTGTTTCGTTGATGATTGAGTTCAGTTCAATCTCTTTCCACACGGTTCCGCCTGCTCTGGTTCCCGGCGTTTGTGATCTGGCTTGGCCAGATTGATCCTGTGTTGCCTGAGGCGACACTTTGAGGTTCAGACTACTTGCTGTCGTCTGGATCTCAACTGTGCCTTGCCAGCAGAGAAGGTGTGTGGGGAATTCAGCCATCATCTTTCTTGCACTCCTTTCACTTCGTAGCCTGAGAATAATTCCAGACCCATCCCACATCCCCGTCTCTGCGTCACATTGGATGTGTACCCGTTGCAGCTCTTTTTCAACCTGTGGGTCCCAGCATGCGACAGACCTCCGGATGTTTCGGATGACTTTGGCTCTGCCCGTTTCGTCACTGGCGCAGATTTTTTCAATCTCACTTCGAGAGAACTTCCCTGATGGCACTGGGGAGGAGATTTGCACTGAGTACAGCATCTCTGCCCCCGTTGCCGTTGCCGCCTCCTGTCGCACAGCATTCTTCGTATGCTTGAGCATAGTCGTTGCTTCCATTTGAACTGAAAACCATTTCAGTATTTTGTCATTCTCTGAGACCAATCCCAAAGTGACTCCTGCTCGATCTTTTCCATGTCGATCGAATGCCTGGAGGACGATGTCCGCTACTTCCAGGCTCGAACAAGTCGCGATCCAGTCTACCTCTCTGTTCTGGTTGACTGTGTCTATTCCTACCGCTGCAAACACCTTCTTTGGCGGCAGGTTCCTCTTGGGGGGGAGGTTCACTGTCATTCCCGCGTTTGGGATCAGGTCGATAATTGCTAGGCCCTGTTTCAAGCACAACTGCCTGTAGATCTCACATATATCACCTGTACTCGAATCATTGAGCTTAAGGAGTTGGGCCACCTCCGCTAGGATTCCGACTCTGCCCATGTTCTCCTTCTTTGGTCGCATCTTGAACGAGATCGGTGGGTTGGCTGCTGGGTTCACTGCTAGGATCCTCCTTCCAGCCACCTTAAAGGTACCTTCTCCTTTCCAGAATTTCTCTGCCGCCTCGTTGCGGACAAAGGTGATCACTGCTGGGATCTCTTCTGCCTTCGCCAGGTCAGGCTTGAGGGGAGCCTTGAAGATCAAACTCCTGCTGTCTTGCGTCTGATCTACGATCAAGCCTTGCTCTTCCAGCTTGACGCATAAGTTTTCAACCTGTCTGGAGAAGTATGCAGGTATCCCTAGTACCTTCATGGTAATCGTCTGCACACTCGTGCCCTGGTCATCATAAGACCTGGCCTCCATCTGCCGTTGCCTGTCTGCTAGAAATTCGGACAGGTACCACTGCCTGGCATCATCACCCCACTGCCCGCGACCTTTCAGACTCTCCAGTGGTGAAGGTTCAGCAAAGCTGCATGTGTGACTGATGGCTTCGGCTAAAGCTTCCAAGGATATCTCTTTGGCTTTCAGAGCTTTGCTCGTCCTGCTTTTGGGATTCTGCCTTGCGAAGTCATCCAGTCGTCGCACAAGCTCAGCTGGTGACGGCATCGTTCCAGTTTCCGTCTGCCTCTTGAGGTAGCTGGAGGTACGGTACTGCACGATCTCGTCAGGGTTCACAATAGATATTGGCCACATGCTTCGGAGCATTCTCAATGGTTTCCCAAGCTTCCGTCGTTCCTGGCGGCTCTTACTCCACCAGCGCAGGGGTACCGCAAATCTGCATGCCAGGAAATAAGGAACCTGCCAGGAAATAAGGAACCTGCCAGGAAATAAGGAACCTGCCAGGAAATAAGGAACCTGCCAGGAAATAAGGAACCTGCCAGGAAATAAGGAACCTGCCAGGAAATAAGGAACCTGCCAGGAAATAAGGAACCTGCCAGGAAATAAGGAACCTGCCAGGAAATAAGGAACCTGCCAGGAAATAAGGAACCTGCCAGGAAATAAGGAACCTGCCAGGAAATAAGGAACCTGCCAGGAAATAAGGAACCTGCCAGGAAATAAGGAACCTGCCAGGAAATAAGGAACCTGCCAGGAAATAAGGAACCTGCCAGGAAATAAGGAACCTGCCAGGAAATAAGGAACCTGCCAGGAAATAAGGAACCTGCCAGGAAATAAGGAACCTCCTAAACCCTAATCTTTCGGGGACACAGGGCCCCTTGCGGGGCCTTTTGCCACCCAAAGGGCCCTGTTTTCAAGACCCTCATACAGCACCAATCGGGCACGTGTTCCCTTCGCAATGGCAGCATCTGGAAGCGGGGATCCAGCACTTTCCAATGCTGAAAACCGCATCGCAAGAGACCAATCCATCATGGAGATAGGGCAATCGATATATGTACGAAGTAAGGTGTTTGGTCGTTACAAGCATGCAAAACAAGCGCTGCTGTCTGTTTACAATTCTGGTTGGAGCACCGTCGCGGTGCGCGGAACCGTTCTATCTAGAAGTGGAAATGATAAATGGATAGTTGAATGGGACTTTCCAGGTAGAAAGTTGAAGGTTACAATGAAGGAAACTGTTTTGCTTGGAGGTCGAATCCTACAAAATGATCAAAATATGCCGATTTCACCCGTTGGGGATGTGGCAAGTGTCGAAGATGACATGAGTCCCGACGACGAACGGGAAGGCGATGAATGGGATTCCGATGCCTCCTTCACACAGTTGGAAGAACAGTATTTCATGCTTCCTGGAGGGAGAAATGCCCTGGAATGTGCAATGGACGGAAAAACGCTAAATTGGGTTGTTTGCTCGCTTGGAGTCAACATGGATCAACGTACCGCATGTGGCTATCCTTTTCGGCAAACTACTATTCGATGGCCAGCTCATATCCAAGTCTTGGCGCGAAAGCCAGAGATTGACTGCTGGCAATTCCTGTTTCCATGGTCATTTTTCTTTGGAACAAACAGATCTGTAGGCAGTTGTTTGCTCTGGACGAACGATAATTTGCCCCCTGACGTAACACCGTTTACCGTACATGAATGGGTTCAGTTCATAGGCCTTCTGTACGGTCGGACATTAGTTCCAAAAGGCCGGATGAGGTACATGTGGGGTCACGACCGTCCCGGCTTTGTCCCATCCATGGATGTTGGGCGAAGATTTGGGATCAGCCGTAGACGGTATGAAACATGGAGGAAATATCTCAAATTCTGGCCACCGTCAGCAGATCATGCACAGAATAGATTTGACATGATTAGACCTCTGGTTGAAGCTTTTAATCAAAATAGAATAGAGACAATCAACGCAGGTAGTGAGTTGGTCATCGATGAAAGTATGGGGAAATGGCGCCCTTACATACAAGTAAGAAGGAGATATTACATAGATTGTGCACTGAATGTTGTTGTTTGCTAGAACACCAACGAAAGTATCCCTCAATTGACAAAAATTGCTCGAAAACCCGTCGGAGTAGGTACAGAATACAAGAACATCGCTGAGTGCACTTTTGGAATCATGTTATCGTTGGAGGTTCAGGAAGGCAAGAATTTGATGCAAAATCTCCCTTTCACGGAGAGATATGCCAAGCACACTGCTTTGGTGCTTAGGCTAGCGCAGAATTATCTCAACAAAGGGCATATTGTATACGGAGACTCTGCTTTTTCATCAGTTTCCACCGCAACTGCTCTGCTGGAACACAACACGTTTTACACTGGTTTGGTAAAACAGTGCTTCAAGGGATTCCCAAAACAGTACCTTAACACGTTGGCTTGGCAGGGAAACGAAGCCAGAGGGTCCACGAAGACTGTCAGGCTGATAGTGGACATCAATGGACAAGAAAAGAAGGTGTACGGGCATGCATGGAATGAGCCTGGCAGGGTCGGTATACCGCGAAAGTTGTTGATTTCCACGTGGAATACAACGCAGGAAACTGATGGACACGTTAAAGATCGTTGGAGAATTAATCCACAAACCAGACAGACCGAGCATTATAACTTTACAGTGCCAAGAACGAAGATGGTGAAGTCATATTTCAATGCTGCTTCAATCATCGATGTTCACAATCACCTCAGGCAGGATGGTTTGGGGATGGAAAACGCTATTGGAACAATAGATTGGCGATTCAGAATCTTTTGTACTGTATTGGGCTTCATCGAAGTGGATGCATACAAGCTTTTCACGCAGTGTAACCAGTTGCAAGATGACGTGGAACACAGGGAGTTCATTGACGTCCTTACTTTGCAAATGTTACAAAATCATTACGAAGGCGATGTGGCAAGGAGGAACATGCGTCGAAGTCTTCGCAATCGACAGTCTAATTCATCTGACTCATCCTCACAGGGGTTGAGGCCGTCACAGGAAGGGCATGACCTCATACTGGTCAGCGATTTTCAGCAGAGAAAGCACCTTCCCACGAGCCGAGGTGATGTGAATAGAAAATTACCACGAGTCAGATGCAAAATCTGCAGAGATTCACATGGTCAGGGACGTAAAACTATCTATTGTTGTGACCAATGCAGTGAAAATGATCCCCACAAGCGTCCATTTGGTATTTGTGGTATGGCAGCAGGTCGAAGGTGTATCAACCAGCATATCCTACAACATAATGAACAACGGTAAAAGTTTCATTTTCATCAGTAAAAGTGGTTGATTTCTGTTTCATACACAAACATCTGGTAGCATATAACATGAAAAAGGCCTGATCTACTGGTTTGTTCTTGTTTGGGTATAGGGTTCATACTTCTGGCGTGAGAGTGAAAACACATTTTCCTATTGTAGCACTGATAAATACAAGCCGCATTGCAAAAATTTCTCATGAGATATTCAATCAAGACACTTTCATGTGGAATTGTGCTGCATACTTGAGCTTGATCTGAAATTTTCGTCCTTTCACGCAGCTCTCCGTCGACACCTTCTCGCCATCATTCGCCGACATCACGGACCCCACCATACCTTCATATACCCCCACCCCCCCCTACAAACTATTATTGTATTTCGAAAGTACCGGTCTTTTCTAAGATACTTGGACCCCCATCCCAACAATTTGCCTAACCCTAAGAAAACTTGCCGAAAATGCCAGGAAATAAGGAACCTGCCAGGAAATAAGGAACCTCCTAAACCCTAAACCCTAAACCCTAAACCCTAAACCCTAAACCCTAAACCCTAAACCCTAAACCCTATTATTATTATGTGAGTTTATTAGAATGCTAGAATGTTGCTCGGCCTCGTTGTGGGCTTGTGCAATTGGATCCTAGTCTAAAGAGGCGCTCGAGCACTGGGAGTACACGGCCTACAATGCGAACCCTGCTTCTGAGGCGTCTTTCTACTCTCTACTTCTGCTGTCTTCTCTTGGCTTCCTCAGCCTCAGTCAGGAGAGTTGCCTCTCCTCACCTTGGCCTTCGGTCACCACCTACTCTACCTCCATTCAGCTTCCTCAGCCTCAGTCAGAAGAGTTGCCTCTCCTCACCTTGGCCTTCGGTCGCCACCTACTCGTCCTCCATTCAGCTTCCTCAGCTTCAGTCAGGAGAGTTGCCTCTCCTCACCTTGGCCTTCGGTCGCCTCCTACCTTCTCTCCTTACCTTGGGCTCAGCTCAAGCTCGGTACGGGCTCGCCCCGTCTTCTTCCTCGCCCTCGCCTTGCTCTTCCTCCATGTCTTCCTCTTCTTCGTCATCTTCCCTCATCTCCACTCGCAGTCGGTCCTTCTTGTCCACCTTCAGCGAGCAGGCCAGCACATGCATCTCTGCGAATTTACTCAGTGCTATGAACAGGAGGCTAAGAGATCGACGCTCTATGTCGTCGCTCTCCGCCTCCTGCTCAAGCTCAGCAGCTGCCGTTGCCCGTGGCGAGAACGCGCTGCCCCTCCTTGCCTTCTTGCTCTCTCCTTGCACGCGAGTCCAGCGCTTGCTCTGCAGCCACTTCCCCAGCTTCTCCTTGAGCGCGTTGCGTCCCACTCCCTGCTCCTCTGGCATCTTCGCCCACTCTCCCAGCGCCATGAACTCCAGGCTCCCCGGAGAGTAGAAGGTGTCGTGGAGGTTGCCAACGGCCTTGTCCAGGACCAGCTTGATCGGCTCGCTCGTCCCTGCCTCGTTCAAAGAAGCTGCATCTTCGATGACTGCTGACAGCTCGCTGACGAGCTGCATGTCCTCTTGGCTTGACGGAGATGCTGCCTCCATTGTGATCCTCTCCATGTCTGTAAACTCCAGCCACTCTCCCTCGCTCTCCTCCTGTCGCTGCGCTGCGTCGCTGGTGCCCCGCTGACCAGCCGCCTCAGAGTCAGGCTCCTTGTCGAAGCCGACTGCTTCGAGCTTGGTTGCTGCGCCTTCGAGATAGAAGGGCAGCTCCTTCATCATGCGTCGAGCATCCTCCGTGGAGCCGAGGAGGATGCATAGCTTGGACCCGTTCCAGGACTTGGTGTTCAAATCCTCCTCCATGTCGATGCCTTCAACGTTGATCTCGAGCCTGTTAGCGATCTCCAACAAGACTCTCTTGACTCTTGCGATAGACGTGTTGCCGCCGTTGCACAGCCCCTCCATCTCCTTCCTCGTGAAGCGACCAGATGCCGCCGTCGACTTGATGATGATCTTGATCTCCTTGCCGTCCTTGCCGCCTGCCTTCTTCTGCAGTCTTGATGCCTTCTTCAACTTATTTCTGGACACAAAGCGATCAGCTGTCAACTCGACTGCGAGCGCCTCTCTGATCTTCGGGTCCTCGCTGAACAGAGTCAGGTGTACTCCCTCCATCGCTTCGCTCTCTCGGAAAGCTCGAAATGCTGTATCATTCGCCTCTGGGCAGCTCGAGGAGACGATCCACTCCACCTCCCTCTGTCTCCAGATGACGTTGGCCCCTACAGCGATGAAGCCTTTCTGACCTAAGCCTTTGTGGACTTGCTGTCCTGGCGCCCCAGCGACCAGCATGCCTGCCAGCGGCTGGAGTTGGACCGCTGCAAGGGACTGGCGCAGCAGCTGATAGCGATAGACGGCAGCTATCTCAGCCGTTGTCATGCCGCCCAAGGTTAGCAGGTGAGTCAGCTCTGCCAAGCTGCCCCCTTTGCCCCAGGGTCCTCTCTTGGCTCGAATCTTGAAAGATCTATCGTGCACGATGCTCACATGTACAGCTGTGAACTTGCGACCATCGATCGCGAAGTCCTCTCTTCCCTGCCAGAGCTTCTCCGCTTGTGCATTGCGGAGGAAGGAAACAGTCACCGGGATCTCCTCAGCACTCGCTATCTCGGGTCTATACGGAGCCTTCCACATGATTGCTTTACTCTCTTGCACTGAGTCTACGATCAGTCCGATCTCTTCAAATTTCTTCTTCAGCTTTTCTTCATGGTTGACATACACCGAGGAGATGCCCAGGAGAGTCATGGAGATGAAGGAAGTCACCTCGTTGCCTGCTGAGGCGGTGTATGTCTCGACCTTCTCCTTCTTGGCTTCTTCAATCTGCTGCATAAACCACTCTCTGGATGCGTCACTCCATCCAGTCATCGCTTCTTGCAGAAGCTCACGTCGTGCCTGCTGACATGTCGAGCGGATGGCTGGAGTGGAGCGTCGGGGGTGCATCCCTCCACAGCCTTGCAAGCCTGGGCTGTCCTGCTGTTCGGATAACGCTTCGCGAAGCTCTTCACCCTCTCGACGAGATCAGCTTCGAGGACAGAGGCATCCACAAGTCCGCTCTGCGTGTATTGGCATGATCTCCGATACCGTCTTCTCGCCTTTCCATCCGGTTAGGTATACGTTCCATGGTGAGCTCTGCCGCTTGCCATTCCTTGTAACCTGTATCTTGCGCGTGCTGTAGAGCTCTGCAGATGCAGTGGGTTGTTTCTCGCATGTGCACATGTTCCATACCCCCCCCCCAGAGCCCATCCAGCAGCAGATGTCTGGTTCTCATGAGCCATTGCTGATGTGGAGGGACGCCTTGTTGCCTCCCTGTGTTGAAGATATCTTGTTGTTGCGTTTGCCTTCGTGTCTTTGCGATCAGCAGCAGATGCAGCACAACGAAAATTCCACAATTGTAGCCGTCTGTTTGTTGCAGCCCAGTTGACACACATGCCCTCCATGCCGTGTCGTCACAGTGTTCTTGTTGATCGCTAATTGCCTCGGTGATAATCGTCGCCACGAGTGATGCTAGGTCCATTCGCTGTGCGCCCCCCAATTGAAACTGTGCCTCCCTTTGGCTTCTGACTGTCCCCAGGTCTCTCTCAAGGGCCGTGCTAAGCGAGTCGACGATGTGTATTCTTTTTGTGTTAACATCTGCCACGATTAGGATCCAATGATTGCCGTTCTCTACACATGGGAATAAGAATGGTTGAGCTGCCCCGGCTAGCAGTCGTTTTGCTCTCCGTGCCCTTCCCTCCTGATCTCTCAAACACGCTACTATTCTCGGGAGAACAATGGTCCCTCTCTGCAGCCCAAATTGGTTTCTAGTTTGCTCGCTGGCATACCTCGTGCCTTGGAGCCATGCTATTTGAAATCTGTCTTCCGCTGGTTCTAAATTTCGGTTTACCTCAACGATTAATGCCTCCATAACGTCCTCAGAGAGAAATCCATCTTCTCCTGAGTTGAGCAGCGCCGCTGCTCCGTACTCTCTATTGTTTTCCCGTAGACTCCAGGGGATCTCCCCTATCAAGTCGAATGTTTGTATTTTTCTGTTTTTTGGATTTTCTTTGTCATTGTTTTTCTCACCTTCTTGTCTCTTTCTGCTTGATTCCACCACGCCCTGGTGCCCACTGTCCCACCTGCCCTCAACTCCTCCTCCTCCTCCTGCTTCCATTAGGCTTGCGCTGCTGGGAAGGAGTCAAGCGACATCTCTTCCGATTCTGCCGCCATGCTCCCAGCCTCGGGTACATCTTCCATTCGAGCGTCTTTCATCTGTAGCTCACTGCTCAAAACAAATTTCAATTCGTTTCTATCTCCCAGCATTCCTACGAGGGAGAGCGCTGTTGCCTCCAGGAATTTATTCAAAGCAATGAAGAGGAGATCAGTTTTCAATGGCTTCTCTTCATTTGGTGCGAAAGCGCTGTTCTTGCGTTTCGCTACCTTCCACGTATGCCTGCCCGCGATCACCCTGATTCGTTCACGCAGTCGCTTGCTCACGGCATTCTCTGCCGCGTTGGCACCCTTATCAGCCCACTCTTGTAGCGTGGGGAAGGATGCATTTCTTGGGCTCTCCGGAGCCATCTCTTGCACCGCGTCATCAAGATGGAGTTGAAGCTGTCCTTGCTGTTGCAGCTCGCTCCTAGTTACGTCAGCAATCGCTTCCTTAAGTTCTTCGACGACCACGTCCGTTCCCGCATCTGGGAGGTTTGTTTCATTGATAATGGAACTGAGCTCGATCTCTTTCCACACAGTTCCTTCTGCTCTGGTCCCCGTCGCTGGTGACCTGGCCTCAGGGTTAGACTGAGCGCGAGTTGCCTGAGGCGACACTTGGAGGTTCAGACTGCTCGCTGTCGTTTGGATTTCAACTGTGCCTTGCCAGCAGAGGAGCTGTGTGGGGAATTCAGCCATCATCTTTCTTGCACTACTTTCACTGCGTAGCCGGAGAATGATACCAGACCCATCCCAGATCCCTGTTTCTGGATCGCATTGGAGGTGGATCCGTTGGAGATCTTTTTCCACCTGTGGATCAAAGCAAGCGACAGCCCTCCGAATGTTTCGGATGACTTTTGCTCTGCCCGTTTCGTCACTTGCGCAGATTTTTTCGATCTCGTTTCGGGAGAACTTCCCTGACGGCACAGGAGAGGAGATTTGTACCGAGTACAGCATCTCTGCTCCCGTTGCCATTGCCGTGCCCTCTTGTCGCACCGCATTCTTCATATTCTTGTGCAGCGCCGTTGCTTCCATCTGCACTGAGAACCATTTCAGTATTTTGTCATTCTCTGAGACCAGTCCCAAAGTGACTCCTGCACGATCCTTTCCATGTCGATCGAATGCTTGAAGAACGATGTCCGCTGCTTCAAGGCTCGAGCACGTTGCGATCCAGTCGACCTCTCTGTTCTGGTTGACTGTTTCTATTCCTACCGCAGCGAACACCTTCTTTGGCGGTAGGTTCCTCTTGGGGGGGAGGTTCACTGTCATTCCCGCGTTTGGGATCAGATCAATGATCGCTAATCCCTGCTTCAGGCATAGCTGCCTGTAGATCTCACATATGTCACCTGTGCTCGAATCGTTGAGCATCAGGAGTTGGGCCACCTCAGCTAGGATTCCAACTCTGCCCATGTTCTCCTTCTTTGGCCGCATCTTGAACGAGATCGGTGGGTTGGCTGCTGGGTTCACTGCTAGAATCCTCCTGCCTGCCACCTTGAAGGTACCCTCTCCTTTCCAGAGTTTCTCAGCCGCCTCATTGCGGACAAATGTGATCACTGCTGGGATCTCCGCTGCCTGACACCCTCCGCTTCATCTGGTATCTGGCGGACATCATTGCTCAGCGCTCGATGCCCAGCGTCATCCCTCTTGCTCTTCAAGCTTGAGGCATAAGTTTTCCACCTTGTTAGGAAAACTTCCTACAAATATCTCTCGATCCAGCGTTGACACACGAAGTGATCCCGTCAAGAAACCAAAGAACAAGCGCGCGACAGCAATGCACAATTCAACGGCAATTTACTCCAAATCAACGTTAGAGATAAAGAAAAGTAAGTAATCTAATTTCCTAAGAAACGAGACTGCCTAGGACACCTACTTAAGAAAGACAGGAAGTCAGTAAACATATCCTATCATTTCGCTCCCTAGCGCTGATAGATGAGAACACACTTCTCAGCTCCAACTTCGCTGCAAACACCAAGAATCATTTAGCATTCACAAGATTGAAATCACGAATCATTTTCCTCAACTCTGGAGTGCGAAATTCACGCGTAGACAACCAAGAATCATCCGACGACTTGTCATATCCTTTCCAACGAACCAGGTACTGCACACGATTACCTTTCCCACGACGAGCCAAAATACGATCGACTTCAAAATACTGTCCATCGCGTTGAACCAAAGGCAACGGTGGTGGTTCAATTTCATCCAGAGAAACATCTCGAAAATAGTAAGGACGAAGTTTCGCCACGTTGAAAACTGTTTTCTTCATGTGTTGAAAACGCGGTGTAAACTCCAAGCGCACAGAGTTATCTGAAACTTTCTCTTGTATCTCGAAAGGCCCAATGAAACGAATTTTCATCTTGCCCATGGACTCATGCAACTTCAAATCGCGCGTCGACAACATAACGAAGTCGCCAACATTGAATTGTAGATCCTTTCGAGATTTCTTCATAGCCTTCTCCTTCTGAATCGCTGACAACGTTAACGCATCGCGAGCCAAGTCGACGGCCGCCATGATCTTGTCACGTACCTCTTCCACGTCCTCAGCACGATCGTCAGGAGTCAGGTCCAAAACTGTACGAACGTCTCTGCCATAGATGATCTCGAACGGCGTAAGATTCGTCGCATCTCTAACGGTCGTATTCCAAATTGTCTCCAGATGTACGAGATAATCATCCCAAGACTTGCTATCGTGCCGCATGCAGTAGATCCGCAAGGCTTCAACTATGACACTGTTGAACTTCTCAACTCGTCCCTGCGACTGCGGATGATAAACGCTGCTATGGCGTATGTCGATTCCCATGAGAGTGAACAACTCAGTCCAAAATTCTGAAGAAAATAAACTCCCGTTGTCCGAGACCAACGTTTTGCAAATCCCTTGAGCACGATAAACCGTCTCGAAATACGCACGAGCTGCTCCTTTCGATGTGATCGTCTTCTTACACGGATACAAGAACACCCTGTTGGAAAACTGATCGAGAAACACCAAGACACTGTCGTTTCCCCGCTTCGAGGTGGGCAGCGCTGTAAGCAAATCCACTGAAATCTTCTCGAATCGCTCACGCGGAACCAAATGACTGTGCGGTTCGCCAGCCGCTCGTTGCTTGTAACTCTTGCCTTGCAAGCACTCCGCACACGAGTTGACATAGTTCGCGACGTCCTTACTCATGGTAGGCCAGAAAGCGATTTGCGACGCCTTCAAGAAAGTCTTCGTCTTCCCTACATGGCAAGAATCGTCATGAATCAGGCGCAAGAACTTCGCTCGAGAATGATAAGGAATGCACACACGTTCCCGACCAAGCGAGTCCTTCCAAAACAAGACTCCGTCTCGCAGAAAATAAGTTCGACGCTGCATTGGGACTAGGTTTCCCTGTTGGATGTCCTGGAGAACCTGCGCGAAATATCTGTCCTGCTGATAATTTTTGACGACATCAGCTGTAAATGCGTTGTCTGTTGCTAGAGCGTAGCAGTGCGTAACAACCTCTGCATCACTGTCAGTCACCTCCATCACCTCCCCCTCCCCAGAGGACGAGATGGTACAAAGCAAGGTAGGATCCAAGTTGACCAAATCAGCACGCTGTCGAATCTCATCGTCTAACGCACTCTGTGACGGCACAACCGTAGAATCGTTCGGACGAGATAGGTAGTCAGCGATGACATTCTCTTCTCCAGGAATGTAGGAGATTTCATCCAAATCGAAATCAGCAAGAATTTGACTCCATCGAAACAATCGACCCGTGAGGTTGCTCTGCGTGAGAAGATACTTGAGACTCTTGTGATCTGTACGAACCAACACCCTGCGTCCGTACAAGTAAAACTTGAAATGCACCAATGCTGAAATCAATCCCAGAAGCTCTTTCTCGCGCACTGAATAATTTACCTCGGCACTGTTGAGACGCTTGCTGAAGAAGGCGACAGGCAACAGATCTTCGCCATGCTGTTGTGTCAAGACAGCACCAATGGCGTAGTCGCTCGCATCGACCAACACGCAAGTAGCTAACGCTGGGTTGAAGTACCTTAAAACAGGGGCTGATATCAAACGCTTCTTCAGCTCCTGAAAGGCCGCTTCTTGCGCATCATCCCAACAAAACTTCACATTCTTACGTAGAAGATTCGTTAGCGGAAGTGCTAACGCTGCGTAATCCGGCACATACTTCCTGTAAAAGTTCAACACTCCCAAAAACGACTTGAGTTCCTTCGCTGTTTGCGGCGCCGAACGATCCACAATCGCTTGTACCTTTTTCTCTTGTGTCGAGACGCCTGCCTCGCTGATGTGGAAACCGAGGAAATCAATTTCAGAGTGAAACAGCTTACATTTCGACTTCTTGACAAACAACTGCTCTTTACGAAATCGATCCAGAGCCTGTCGAAGCAAACGCTCATGTCTCTCCAAGCTCCCATAACTGATCAAGCAAACATCGTCGATATAGCTCAGGCAATTCTCGAGACCTTGAAGAACACTCTCGAGAAATTTCTGAAATTGATTTGCCGAATCTACCAAGCCGAAAGGAATCCTCCGATACTGATATTTCCCAAACTTCGTGATGAAACAGGTGTACTTCCTCGACGCGGCGTCCAACTCAAGTTGCCAAAAACTTTTCGCCAGGTCGAGTGAGCTGATCCACAACCGTGCCCCAGGTTCTGAAGCATAACGCGCTCTCTCTTCCATGATCTTTCGACCCACTCGTTCTATCAGCTCCATCACCAACGGCAATGGAAAGTTATCATTCCGGATCAAGCTGTTAACGAACCTCATATCAGTGCAAAAACGCAATGTACCATCAGACTTTTTGTGAAGATTACGGGAGACGTAAACTCAGACGTCGAAGGTTCAATGATTCCACGCTCCAACAAGAAGGCAAGATTCGCTTTCAACTCCTCCTCCAACGCGAGTGGCACAGGGTAAGGTTTCTTTTGCACCGCCTCAACGTTATCCTTGAGTCGAATCGTCGCCTTGAAGGACCGGTCGAGAACAACGTCGCTGGGAATGTCATCACGAATGACATCCGAATAATCTTCCATGATCGTCTCGGCAGCCTTCTGCTCGAGACTCGTGGCACCATCTGTCGGCTGAGCCATCTCCAACAGGTTGCACAAATGTACCACGTACCATTCCGAATCGTTCTGCTTGAGGTCTCTCACTGCCTCAGTGTAAGAAAGTACCTGACACAGCGAGGCGTCCGCAGCCCCAAATTGCTTGTTTGTCGGGCAAACAAGTAACGGAAGCTCGACCATCTTCTTGCGCCACTTGGCAAAGACTCTGGGGTGACCCGCATCAATCACGATCTTGTTCACACGCATCCATTCCCATGAGAGGATCATGTCCGCATGCGGCAAGTCAAGCATGTAGAACGACCCACTACTCTTGAAACTGGAGCCTACGCCCAATTTTGTCTGGAAAACCATATCAGACAACCTACACGTCCCATCGGCCATGATAACTCGTTTGCGAACTTCTGCATCCGTGACCGACAGACCAAATTTGCGCACTGCCTTCGTGCTGATAAACGACTCTTCAGCAGCTGTATCGAGCAATGCATTAAGAACTATGGATTGATTCCCGAACCGAAAGGTCACCGGTACCATAGGTAGAGCTTTGATCCTGTGAGAGTCAACGGTGATACGACATTGACGAACATCCCTAGGATCTTCTGTCGGAGGTGTGCCCGGGTCGAAGACAACATTCGAAGTCTGCAAACCCGTGCCCCCGTCGATTGCGCCCTCCGCGGCAACCGACGTCACTGGTTTAAAGCTGACGGTTGTTCAGACCTCGACAAGAGAGGGCACTTGTCTCTGAAGTGACCGAACTTCTGACAGTTGTAGCACTTCACCTTCTTCTTGTCGAACTTCTTCTCCTTGCCCTGCATGTCCTCGCTCTGAGTAGGAGCCGACCGCTTGCCCTCATGACGAGGTTGTGCTTGGGTGAAATGAAGACTCGTCTGACCGTCTTGTGGGTGTCTCTGACGCAGATTAAGAGCTTCGCGATACAACTGCGGCAAATACTTGCCCATCTCCGACGGCTCCGCATGATAAGTAATCCCAAACGTCTTACCATCGCGTTCCATCAGCATGCTCAATTCCTTCCGTAGCATAGCACGTGCATAGTCCATTTGAATCCCATCGACAAAGGCGCGTTCCCAGCTACCTAGCGCAACACTAGGTCTCTTGGACACAAGGTAGCACGCCTGCAGGTGTGTAACCATCGCCTGGAATCTTGCGGTGTACGCCTCAACGGACTCCTTGGGCCCTTGCCTAGCCTGCTTCTGCACATGACGCTCAAGTTTCTCAATAAACTCGAATGGTAACCATTTCAACAACAGTTTCTCCACAAACTGTTCCCAATCACCATGCTCAGCAGAGAACTGATCTTGCTCAGTCATCGGGAGTGTGGCCCACCATAGCTGCACCTCCGGCCCGAACGCGGAGATGGCCGCTCCTACCCATCGATGGCGTGCTATACGGTGAAATTTACACCTGCCTTCGATATATCCGAGCCATGAGACCACCGACCTCTCCATGGTCTGCTCACCATTGTACTGCAACAATGACTTCGGATCCAGCTTGCAAATCTGACCACCGTCATTCTCCGCATGCTTAAGCTTGTGAGGCTTGTCCTCGGGTTCCCGAACCCGCTCACAAAGCAGTACACGCATCTCCGCTGCCTCCTTGGCAAGCCTACGGTTCTCTCGCTGGGATTCCTCAAGTGCCCTCACAAGATCCTGGAGTTTGCGATCAGCTTCTCTCTGGGATTCTGCGAGTGCATTTACGAGATTGTGCATCTTATCCATGTTGTTCTGTTCCACCGACCTGAGCTCTCTACATGTCCGGCGTAGGTGCTCGTTTTCCTCCACGATGTCACGAAAACTGGCTTTCAAGGGAAGGGCGGGACCATCTCTTTCGTTTTCATCCCTGCTCTCCAACCATGAAGGCACTGTACGACCACTGTCAACACTGTCGGCACGTACGACAGCCTCCTGCTGAATGACAGTTTCCGACGGATCGTACGCATGTGACTGCGGCGACATGCCTGTCACCGTAGGAAAACGCTGCTCTGCTGACCCATTCAATGTCTCCTTCACAAAGCTGCCCAACCGCGACATGCTTCGACTCATGAAGTCCGAGACGACGCTACCTGACTGAATGCTCGTCCTATCCATGTTTTCTTGAACAACTTCTTTCAACACAACAACTCCGAGAGGAAAACCAGGCCTTCGCGTACCAAAATGTTAGGAAAACTTCCTACAAGTATCTCTCGATCCAGCGTTGACACACGAAGTGATCCCGTCAAGAAACCAAAGAACAAGCGCGCGACAGCAATGCACAATTCAACGGCAATTTACTCCAAATCAACGTTAGAGATAAAGAAAAGTAAGTAATCTAATTTCCTAAGAAACGAGACTGCCTAGGACACCTACTTAAGAAAGACAGGAAGTCAGTAAACATATCCTATCACACCTGTCTGGAAAAGTATGCAGGGATCCCAAGTACCTTCATGGTAATCGTCTGCACCTTGGTGCCCTGATCATCATATGATCTGGCCTCCATCTGCCTTTGTCTGTCAGCTTGGAACTCTGACAGGTACCACTGCTTGACATCGTCACCCCACTGCCTGAGCCCTTTCGGATTCTCCAGTGACGAGGGTTCAGCAAAGCTGCATGTCTGACTGATGGCTTCGGCTAAGGCTTCCAAGGATATTTCTTTTGCTTTCAGAGCTTTGCTCGTCCTGCTTTTGGGGTTCTGCCTTGCGAATTCATCCAGTCTCCGCATCAGTTCGGCTGATGACGGCATCGTTGCAGCTTCCGTCTGCCTCTTGAGGTAGCTGGAGGTACGGTACTGAACGATCTCGTCAGGGTTCACAATAGATATTGGCCACATGTTTCGAAGCATTCTCGATGGTTTCCCGAGCTTCCTGCGTTCCTGGCGACTCTTGCTCTACCACGCAGGGATCCCGCTGATCTGCATGCCTCAGATAAAGGGATCCTGCCTCAGCTTGCGCTCTCCCTACGCGCCGCAGGGCAGCATGCTCTTACTAAGGGCCGGCTCCTAAACTAAGGGCCGGCTCCTAAACCCTAAAACCTAAACCCTAAAACCTAAACCCTAAACCCTAAACCCTAAACTCTAGTAGTAGTAGTAGTAGTTGAGTTTATTAGAATGCTAGGTAGGTTGCATGGCTTGTTATCGCCTTGCTCTATTCTAGTCTAACAGGGATCTCGTGACCTGGCAGTTCGGCCCGACTTGGCTGGCCCCTATGGCAGCCGTGCTTCTGCTCTGCTCCCTCCTCTGATATACTTCAGTGGTCTTCCCCGGCCTCAGCCAGTGGAGTTTCCTCCGCCGGCCTTGGCCTGGGTCGTCCGTGCTGTCCACTTGTATTGCTTCCTCGGCCCCGACACACGTTGGCGGTCTCGGCCGGCCTTCGGCCAGTGAGTGGATGATGGGTGAGGTGGTAGGTGGAATGCGTATGGGTCCCTGGGACTCACGTCCCTTCACCCGGGCCTCGGTCCGGACCGGGCCCGAGAGCCCGGCCGGCCTCCGCCCGGCCTCCTCCTCCCGGCCCCCCTCCCCCCTCTCCCACTGGCTTACCTGCCCTTACCTTCGTTGCTTGCCCCATGTCCACCTCATTTATTTCTTCCTCCTTCCCCCCATGGGGCCCACAGCTCCGCTCCGCCTCTTGTCCACCTCTAAGACTTGACTCGAGCCTCAAGCGCGCGAGGGGCCTGCACCGGCCTCCTCCTCCATGCCCTCGCCCTCCTCAGCCTCCATGTCGACTTCCTCCCTCATCATCAGCCGCAGTCGGTCTTGCTTGTCGACCTTGCCCGTGCATTTCAGGCCTTGGTGCTCAGCAAATTTACTGATCGCAAGAAACAAGAGGCTGACAGATCGACTCTCGATGTCATCGCTCTCAGCCTCCTGCTCGAGCGCATCAGTCGCTGCTGCCCTTGGAGAGAAGGCGCTGCCCCTCCTCGCTGCCTTGTTCCCTTGCACCCGTGTCCAGCGCTGCTCGCCGAGGTACGCTCTGAGCTTTTCTTTCAACATGTTTCGCTTCGATCCCAGCGTCGGCGTGGCTGCCCAAGCTCCGAGCGTCATGAACTCCACGTTGCCCGGCGAGCAGAAGGTGTCATGCAGCTTGCCAACACTCTTGTCTAGCTCCAAAGAGATCGGCTTGCCAGCTAGCAGCTCCTCCTCTGATGTCTCCAAGAGCATCGTCGAGAGGTCGAGCAAGACCTGTTGATCGACTGGCCCTGACGGCGACGCTGCTTCCATGGTGATCCTGTCGATGTCGCTGAGCTCCAGCCATCCAGCGCCTTGCTGCTGCCCGGCTTGGGACTCTTGGGCTTGCTCCTCGCTGCTCGGGCTCCTCTCCTCCTCATGCTGAGGCCCGTTGAGCTTGAACCCCACCGCTTCGAGCTTGACTTCCAGGACCCCTTCCAAGTAGAAGGGCATGTCTTCCATCAAGCGTCGAGCCTCTGCCTTGGTCGCCAGGGAGAGAGCTATCAGGCTCCCATCCCAGCTGAGCGTGTCACGATCCTCCTCGACCTCGACGCTGACCGGCGTCACGCCTATCCTTCTTGCTAACTCCAACATGGCTCGCTTGACTCTCGTGATCGATGTGTTACCTCCTCCGCACAGCGCTTCCATCTCCTTCCTCGAGAAGCGGCCTGTGCTCATGCTTGACCTCGACTTGATCTGTACTCTGAAGCTGCTGCGCCCCGCATGATCTCTCTCGCGAAGTGCCCTCCTTTGCTTAGCGATCTTTCCCCTAGGAACGAAGGTGTCGGCTGTGAGCTCGACTGCAAACGTCTCTCTGAGCTTGGCGTCGTCGCTGATGAGAGTCAGGTGCACCCCCTCCATCGCCTCGCTCTCTCTGAACGAGGCCAAGGTCTGCTCGCAACTTGCCGTCGAAGGCGAGCTCAGCACCCACTCCAGCTCTCTCTGCTGCAGAGCTCCGGTGCTTGCCCCAACAGCAACATACGTCTTCGGGCTCGGCCCCTTGCGACCTCTCTGCCCAGGACCCTGCACGAGCATGCCAGCAAGCGGTTGTACCTCTGCGGCTGCAAGGGATTGCGAGAGCAGCTGAAATCGATAGATCTGAGCGATCTCGGCCGTCGACATTCCTCCAAGAGCTAAGAGCTGTGATAGCTCGGCAAGGCTCCCTCCCTTGCCCCAAGGTCCTCGCTTGGCTCGAAGCTTGAACGACCGGTCATGTGCATGGCTCGAAACGATCTGCCATCTATGCTGTATTCTCTCCTGCCTTCCCATAGCTCCATGGCTGCTTCATTCCGAAGGAAGGAGACGGTGACTGAGATGTCGTCTGCTCGTGCTATCTCAGGTCTGTAAGGTGCTTTCCACATGATGGCCTTGTCGACTCCATCGACTGAGTCTACCATGAGACCTAGCTCCATAAGCTTCGTTTTCAACTTTTCTTCTTGTCGAACAAACATCGAGGAAATCCCTAGGAGAGTCATGGAGATGAAGGAGGTCCCCTCGGTGCCTTCGGTGTCGGATGTATGTCTCGACATTCTGCTTCTTGGCCTCCTCCATCTGTTGAATAAACCATGCTTTCGACTCTGAGCTCCATTCGCTCAGAGAGTCTTCAAACAGGTCGCGTCTCGCCTGCCGACATGTCGAGCGGATGGCTTCAGCGATAGCGTCGGGAGTGCATCCCCCCTCAGCTCTGCAAGCATAAGCTGTCCGACTATTCGGATAACGCTTCATGAAGCTCTTCACCTTCTCGACGAGGTCGGTGGCTTCCTCGACGTGGCCTCCAGAGCGCTCACCCTGCGTGTATTGGCATGATCTCCGATACAGCAGGTTGCGAACGCTCTCATCATACTGTAGTACCATGCTTAGAAAGCTGTTTGAACTATACGAACCTCTTGCTCGCAGCTTCCACCGGTCCCCTTGCGCTCTCCCTACGCGCCGCAGGGCAGCATGCTCTTACTAAGGGCCGGCTGCTCTTACTAAGGGCCGGCTGCTCTTACTAAGGGCCGGCTGCTCTTACTAAGGGCCGGCTGCTCTTACTAAGGGCCGGCTGCTCTTACTAAGGGCCGGCTGCTCTTACTAAGGGCCGGCTGCTCTTACTAAGGGCCGGCTGCTCTTACTAAGGGCCGGCTGCTCTTACTAAGGGCCGGCTGCTCTTACTAAGGGCCGGCTGCTCTTACTAAGGGCCGGCTGCTCTTACTAAGGGCCGGCTGCTCTTACTAAGGGCCGGCTGCTCTTACTAAGGGCCGGCTGCTCTTACTAAGGGCCGGCTGCTCTTACTAAGGGCCGGCTGCTCTTACTAAGGGCCGGCTGCTCTTACTAAGGGCCGGCTGCTCTTACTAAGGGCCGGCTCCTAAACCCTAAACCCTAAACCCTAAACCCTAAACCCCATGCTGCAAACTTCGCACGGCTTGCCCTGCGGCGAATCTGCAGTCTTGAACTTGCCAGGAACGCAGGCAACGCAGACGCCTAGCGATTGATTGTAGTAGCCGGGATCGCAGGAGCAGGACGAAATCTGCGTAGAACCGTTGGTGTTGCTGTGTGAATGGTTCGGACAGGGCAGACAGGCGCCTATCACGGCTATGTCAGGGTTGTACGTGCTGGCAGGGCAATTCTGGCACGACTTCAACGCAATGTCGTAGTAGGTGCCGGAAGGGCAAGGCAGGCAGTATCCAAGCACGTCGGAATAGCTGCGGTAGTAGCCAGGAACGCAGCTGCATTCGTAGCTCCCGGCAGCGCTCTTAGCGTAGGTAAAGCAGGGCTTGCAAGTGGTAGACGCTACAGCGCCGATCTGTGCGGAAAACGTGTCGGAAGGACAGGGCGTACAGGCGTTGTCGGATATTTGATCCTTGTAGTAGCCTTTAGATCAGGGAATGCAGGTCTTGGATCCGCCGGCAATCAAAGGCTCGTAACCAACCTGGCAAAGGCAGCTGGAAATCAGACTGGATCCGTTCGCCAGTGTTGTCGTTAGCGCCGGACATGGCAGGCAATCATCAATCGTCACCGAAGCGGCAGTTTGCATGTAGAATCCGATAGCGCAGGCAACGCAAGGGCCTTTCCCTTGGTAGTTCTTGTAGTATCCGGATTGGCAGGCCGCGCAGGCAACGCCGTCGCTGTTAGCAGTGTATCCTTCCTTGCATCTGCAGGCCAGAACGTTCACCGAAGAGCTCGGCGCTACCGAATTGGAAGGGCAGGGTAAACAGCTGGCAACGCTGGCAGATAGCGTAGTGATAGAGTAGGTGTCAGCAGGACAATCCTTGCAGGCTTCCGTCCCGTTTCCGTATCGTCCAAGTCCGCAGCTCACGCAATCAACGCCTATCTTCTGGAAGCCGGAATCGCACTTGCAGTCTTCCAGCTTGGAAGCACCTGGGATGGAAGTGGAATGCAGCGGGCAGCTGGTGCATTGAAGGACGCTGGTAGCGCCTATCGCGGAGCTGTAAGTGTTTTCAGGGCAGAGCGTGCAGATGAAGGAAGCGGCGAAATTCTTGTACGGTCCGGCAGCGCACGGGACGCATCCGTTGGAACCATTAAAGTTGGTGTAGCCAGCTACGCACTGGCAGTCTTCAATCCTGGAAGAGCCGGCAGCGGAAGTGGTGAAGGCGGGACAGGGCTTGCAGGCCGTGTCTAACGCATAGGCTTCCGAATAGTAGTTTTCGGGACAGGAAACGCAGGCATAATCACCAAGGTTAATCTTGTTCGTTCCAGGCTCGCAGGGGACACAGGACGTGTTGCTGTCTGATTTGGTGAAAATGGAAGTGATGCTGCAATCTGCATCAATGTAATTCCTTGGAATGATAGAAGATGCGGCCGTGAACAAAACAAGCAAGACCACCATAATCTCGTTTCAGTGTAACCAGCTGGACATGGACAATATACCGCGCTATAAGGCCGTAAACAATCAACCAAATTCAAGTAGACGATGTAATCAGTGGGACAATCTTCGTAACAACGACTTCCAATAAGCGTCAGGCCGCTGGGGCAGGTGCAGATTGTCTTCTGTTGGATTGTAGTCTGAATCAGCTTGTAGCCGGGAAGGCAGAGACAGGAACCGAAGCTAGCAGAGCCGCGGCTGGATGTGGAATTGGCAGGGCAAAGCCGGCATGAAGTGGATTGCGTTACATCGGAATAAGTCCCTACAGCACAACTTTCGCAGACGCTGGAAGAAGAAGCGCCGACAACCTTCGAAAAAGTGCCAAGCGGGCATGGAAGGCAGCGTGAAGAGCTGATCGCAGCAGTCTCCGGTTGGTAGGTTCCGGCAGGGCAAAGCGTACAATCACCGCTGCCTGTGCTGTTCTTGTAAGATCCAGCGGCACAAGGCAGGCAGTCGGCGCCGAAATAGCCCTGCTTGCAGATACACAGTGAAGCATCCGTGCTTCCATCCCCAATGGCGAACTTACCGGTGCCGCAGACGGTGCATTCGCCGTTTCCGATCGCTGGCTTGAACGTGCCTGGAAAGCAGGGCTGGCAGCTGCCGTCGACCAGCAAGAAGTATCCCGCCAGACAGACGCATTCTGAAGCTGACTTGGAGCTGTAGATCGCTGTAGTCTTCGAAGCAGGGCACGAAGCGCAGAAGGTAAGACCAGCAGAAGGATTGTAAGAACCGAGCTGGCATTGGCTGCATGAAACATAGCCCGTTCCTTCATATCCGACGCTGCAGAGACAGATTTTAAGAAGTGTTACTATCCAAATAATTTGTACTATCTATCCAATTGTCCTATATCCATGATTTCCGGCGCGTTTCTGTCTAATACCCCCTCTTCGCTTCCTCCATCTGTTGCATAAACCATGCTCTCGACTCTGAGCTCCATTCGCTCAGAGAGTCTTCAACCAGGTCGCGTCTCGCCTGCCGACATGTCGAGCGGATGGCTTCTGCGATAGCGTCGGGAGTGCATCCCCCCTCAGCTCTGCAAGCCTGAGTGTCCTCAGTGACTACCAGGATACTTGAACGCTTCATGAAGCTCTTCAATCTCTCGACGAGGTCGGCGGCCTCCTCGACGTGGCCTCCAGAGCGCTCATCATACTGTAGTACCATAGTTAGAAAGCTGTTTGAACTATACCAAGCACTTGCTCGCAGCTTCCTCCGGTCCCGGGCCCTTGCGCTCTCCCTATGCGCCGCAGATGTGCATGCCTCTGCTAACGGGCCGGTCCCATGGCTCTGCTAAAGGGCCGGTCCCTAAACCCTAAACCCTAAAGTGCTAACCCTGCTTCTGAGGTCTCTTTCTTCTTTCTACTTCCAGTCTTCTCTTGGTTTCCTCAGCCTCAGTCAGGCCTCTCCTCCCCTCGGCCTTCAGGCGCCACCTACTCCTCCTCCAATCAGCTTCCTCAGCCTCAGTCAGAAGAGTTGCCTCTCCTCACCTTCGCCTTCGATTGCCTCCTACATCCTCTCCTTACCTTGCTTACCGGGCCTTGCTAACCCGTCGGTCGCTCTTCGAGTCCCCCTCTTGTCCACCTCTTCTTCGCCTTCATGTCTTGCTTCAAAGCTCCGCTCAGCTCAAGCTCGGTACGGGCTCGCCCCGTCTCCTTCCTCGCCCTCGCCTTGCTCTTCCTCCATGTCCTCCTCTTCTTCATCATCTTCCCTCATCTCCACCCGCAGTCGGTCCTTCTTGTCCACCTTCAGCGGGCAGGCCAGCACATGCATCTCTGCGAATTTCACGTGACTCAGTGCTATAAACAGGAAGCTAACAGATCCCTAAACCCTAAATCGTGTACGCGATCTTCTTGTTCATCGTAGTGAACGAGCAAGTCACAACCAGGCGATTGGTAAAGGTGGAATTCGCCGTAAGGAGGCTGCAAGGCATAACATGCGCCTACAACAACACCTGATGCGCACGGGTGCGTCCGATTAATCGTGCTCACTTGTTGTGTTCGGATTTACAAACACACCTTCCTTCAGTCGTGATACTACACTTGCAGTATCCGGACGAAGAAGAAGCCGCAATCATCATGGCAACTCATCAGTTACCAGATCAATCGATCATCCAATGCACAACACGGTCAAGTTTACTAATCTTGCGCTGCACTCACCTCCTCGTTCATACCCACAGCCAAACTCGCTCCTCCACTCCAATGAAGAACTGAACAAGCAGCGTTGTTGTTTTATTTGGCAAATAATACATAAGACCATGGGCCGAAGCTGATGGCGTGTATTATTTGGCAAATAATACATAAGACCATGGGCCGAAGCTGATGCAGAGCACAGGATGAGGAGGAGAGGCTGCCAGGACAGAGTGAATCTTGAAGAAGATCGAGCTCAACAAGACATCGCTAACTCGGAACAGGGGGTGAGGGGGGAGAGCGCCTCGACAGGAGGAGCAGCGAAGGGTTGCAACCCTCCCAGCGAGCTTCCATGGCAAGCACCATGAAATCTGTCTCGAGACCTGTCGCTGAATGCACAGATGGCCATTGGTGTTGTTGTTGTTGCTGAATGCAAAGATGGCCATTGTTGTTGTACGTTTGGATCAACCACAGCGGCACCGATTAGTGTGTCCAACATGAACTACATTTTCGTTTGATTATCATGTTTGCTGTAATAGGCGAATTATTCACAGCAAAGAAGCTGATTGTAACAGGTAAAGATGGTATTTATATAGCTGATATTGAACTGCAAACTAGGATAAACGTAGAGCTACTATATGTGACTCTATTGCATCAAGTTACAACGTCGCAGGCTGCTTCTTGTCTTTGCGAAGCTGCTCCTCTTTCTTGCGAAGCTGCTCCTCTTTCTTGCGAAGCTGCTCCTTGTCTTTGCGGAGCTGCTTCTTGTCTTTACGTTCTGCATGCCTCCTCGGATCCTGTTGCCCTACACACTTGATCTCTTTCTCTACAACCTGAATATCGTTCTCTACACTCTTGATCTCTTTCTCTACACTCTTGATCTTTTTCTCTACAACCTCGATCTCTTTCTCTACCCCCTCGATCTCCTTCTCTAACCCCTCGATCACTTTCTCTACCTCCTTTTTGGAGCTCTCATCTCCTCCGCGCAGAGTGAGACATTCTCGGACATTACCAATATTCCGTAGGTCACTCTCAGGGGCGTCTAGCAAAGTTTGTGCAGACCTTGTTTGGAATCCTCCGCTCAAACATGTCAAAGGTGTCAAAGATCTAGCAACCTCGAAGGCCCTACGAAAGCTTCCGTCCATCTCCCTCCCATCAGCGAACTGCATGCTTGCCGGTCTCTTGAAGCATGCGAAGAGGACAAGCAAACCACGCATGGCAGGTACCGGCACAGCGGAGGCAGGCGCCATCTCATCGGTCTTTACTCAAAGTGCTTTCCGCCAAAGTGAATTAAAATAAACTGCCTACAGGGGGACGGCGAGAAGAGAAAAGACAGCGAGAACCAAACCCAATCCTGCCGACTGCTGTCCCCCAAACTTAACTGATACCTTCGCTTAACTGCGCGCAGGACAAGTCCCCCGCGCGGCCATGCCAGCGATGTCGCGGTGGCCGCCGCCGAAGGAATGAGACACATACCGGGATGCACCCGCGATGATGGCAGCGAAGGACAGGGAGGCCTTGAGCTGACGAAAGATCCTGGACCGGATGCGTTTGCAAGTCGGATCACCTGAGACGTCTTGCGAGGCCGAGAGACCATCCAGCGCTGCCGTTTCCTTGTTCGCCGAGCGATCCGCCAGCCACCACAGAAAGCGCAACGCATCGTCCTGCAAGAGGCCATCAGTGCTGGCGATGATGGGAAGAAAGGCCTTTGGCGGGACTGCATTACGATGCCCTCGGATCTTCCGCTGTGCTGCCGCTTGCAGTTTGCTCCGAGCCAGGTCCGGTATTCCATCATTGTCAAAAACATGTGACATGCTGAAGTCCAGGATTAACCCATGCCATCCGCCTCCAGTAGCCATCAGTTGTGGAAGTTCGAAGTCCCCTACATGATGATCTTCAGGGCCGTGTTGGGAAACGTTCTGCCCTAGTAGTGCCGGGTACGCCTTGCCATGTGGACACGGCATCTCACTCCGGAATCTTTGATGAGGGTACTGAGGACGGCATTGCAGGGCTGCGGTGCCTGCAGGTTGCCATGTGTGTGGTCCCCCCAGGATGACGGAGAAGATGTCAGCGGCAGCCACCAAGCTGATGGGCCGGGCTGCTGCTCAAAGATCCCAAGGTTTGTACTTTCCATAATCGAGTGCCAAATCGTGCGCTGAGGGGTAAACTGACACAGAAGTTCATCAACCGGGTGGCCTGGTACCGTCTCGAAGGGGAGTAGAGAAGCTGGAGTGGTGTGCCAACAAAGATCTCTGGCGCTCAGAAAGGTGAGCCCGAATACTGCGGAACCGAGGAAACTCCGCTTTAACTTAACTTTGAGTAAAGTAGTAGTGCTTGCGGCGTCAGCCGCTCCTGACCCGACTCCCGGCCCGCCGCCGGCTTAGACTCTGATAGACTCTATTGGCCTTGCAAGACGGGTGGTTTTCAGAATCATGTACCCCGTGTTGGGGTAGGGTATCCTGAGTTCCAGAAATAGCGCAAGGGCCGCGCAATGTTCGGACTCCTGCAGCAGGTACGATGAAGGGAGAGAGAAACGCAACCGATGACGAGCGCGTAATGTCAAGTTTAACCCATCAAATACATGATAGTTCACGACGCGTAGAGAGCATTGATTTGTTGTCATCACTTGGATTCGTGATGATCACGCAAGTAGTTGTAAGTGATGGTGTTTGCACCAGTAAAATGCGATGTTTGTCCTGTGGCGGTTAGGATTGTTGAGAGAAGGGCATGACGATCACAGAGAATTGATGCTAAGATGTTCTTGATGTAATTTTGCGGTGTTCTTTATGTCTTGGAATGTGTGAAGTTAGGAGATAGATTCGAGACATGGTTTGAGGCCTTAGACCATTGTACTCGAGAGAAATTAGAAAGTTGTTTGAGTCAATACGATTCTCAGAGATGATAGGCTAATTGTTGATGTTTTTTTTATGCTCCATATGATCGAAGAAATGAGACTCTTCTCATGCAAAGCATTTGTATGTAGCAACATACTTGTTTTTATGCCAGAACGAAATGACCATCAAGCATCGAAGGGCTGATTTATAGTGTTTTCTAATGCCGTTACCGAGATCTTTGATGTTCTATATCACGCTCATGAAATTGTTACTTGCATTCACTTACACTAGCAAATCTGATGATGTTGTAAACATAGCTTTTTAGTATAGTACCTGTCATGATAACAAGCGTGTCTTGGTCGATTTGAATACGATTCTGAAGTTGCTTGTTACGACATTCTAATCTCAACTTCTTTTGATGTTTCCAAATGTTAACTTTGAATAGACCGCAGCGGCCTCCGAGTACGGTGGACCTACACCCACGGCCCACGTTGATGCAGATCAGTATCTTGGATTCGTAGGCATCCCGAAGCCCCCTGTGAGATCTTATGCTGCCTGAAAGATCATTCGCCGATCCTTGACTTGTTCCGCAGCCTGGATACCTCCCACCTCTTGGCGCCAGCGCATACACCTGGCCGAACATCTTCAAGAACATGAAGCGCATGGACTACTGCGTAGACAAGTTTGACTTCTTGGGCAACAGGGTTGCTTGTATCAATAAGTTCACTGGACCCCTGCTGAGCTAAGAGTATTTGATCAAGCATAGACAATGAATCTTGCGGATGATGTTGGAGTACTCATGTAGGCGTTTCTTTTTGGAATTGGTTCGGGCAGAAGTTAAATACATCCAACTTGTGACATCTATGCACGACAGATCGTCGTCAGCAACACTTTACACCCATACTTGATTCTCAACTTCTCCATCAATCATGTACACTAGTGATTTCAAAGTGATGCAAAAATTTGCGAAATCCATCTTTTCAGCGAAGCTATATGTAGTATCCAAACAAAGTGCAAGGGACGGGCTTTTATCCCTCTTGTCCATACCTGTGATACAGTGTCAGGTGTTTTGGGAGCTTGCATCTTTGTACGCACTCTTTTGTGAATTTCTCAAATTCCTGAAGATCATTCAGACTGACAGAAGGTTTGCAGCGCGCAAGTGTTTTCTCAAAATCTCTGTAGGAAACTGGAGGAGCAACCAACTTGTCTGCAAGGTTGCTACATAACAAACATCAGACCTCTTCATTCCCAGCACAGTTTCGACGTACTTCTTTGCAAGATCCATGATTGTCATCTCTTCTCCGTCTGGGTCACTCGGGCTACGAAAGATTAGATCAATCATTACACAACCGAAACGAACCTGCACGGCATCAACTTCTCCTCTTCAACGCCCTCGGGATTCTTGACCATGACTCGCTTGAAAGCCTGTGCGTCTTGGCATCGCCTCACCGGCTCCATAACAGCGTCTCGTATCAACACGGCAATATCACTCCCAGAAAAGCCATCCGTTCTGCTGACAAGAGTCTGCAGGAATGATGTCAAAGGATTGATCAATCCGATGAATCAAGGCAGGCTATTCAAATTACATAGAATACCTGCAATTGCTCATGCTCAAGACCGGGCTTAGGGTCCATCTTGGACAAGTGAATATCAAGAAGCCTCCTCCTGCAATTGCTTTAGGTGGAAGAGGGGATGACACCAACTTTGTTGCAGAACCTTGCTCGTTCATCAGGTAGAGGAATGTAAATTCTTCGTTGGCACCTTCGACGCACAGCACTATCGATTGCCCATGGCAAGTTTGTGGCGCACAACACCTTGTGGTCGACAATGAATGATAACAATCAATTTGGTTAATGACACACCAGCAATCCTTCTAGAGAATTCCCAAGCCCGTCCATTTGAACAAGCAATTCAGTTTTTATCCGTCTTCCCGATTCACTGTCGCTATCGTTTCTACTCTGAGAATTGCAGAGTTATACATAATGCTGAACTGATATCAAGGATACTTACTGTGGCAATCGAATCAATCTCATCGATAAAAATTATGGATGGTTTTTGTTCACGAGCTGTTTCGAACAACATTTTTACCAATTTTTCACTTTCACCCAACCACTTTGATGTCAAGTCTGTATCAACCATCATCATTATATGCGCTTGACAGACATTCAAAGGATACCAGCAGAAGAAACTGATAAAAAGGTTGCTGAGGCTTCCGTTGCAACCTAAAACAAGCACTGTAAGATCAACCCAGCATGAACAAGTATATTCTCAAGGATATCACCGCCTTAGCTAGAAATGATTTCCCCGTCCCAGGAGGACCATAGAGCATGATACCACTCCATGGCTTTCTTCCAGAACCCTGAAAGAGCTGCGGAAAATTGATAGGCAAGATGACCTAAACTATGAGTGTTCACTACACGATTGCGAGGCGCACAATAAACAAAACCGCTTCTTTGAGAGCTTCTTTTGCTTGTTCAAGGCCTGCAATGTCTTCCCAACGAACGTTTGGTTTTTCTTGGACGATGGCACTTTGTATCGCATCTCTACAGGAAAAATCAGGAGTTATGTGATTACAATTTGTGATAGCTGTCAACCTCATTCGACCTTTCTCTTTCTCGCTGTCCCCTCCAGCCGGCACTGCTGCTTTCTTGGCTTTCTGTCATCGGGTGAGAAGCAGGTATCTTTCACAAGCATACTAGAACACACACCGGAGGATCCTTCAAAATCTCTTGAATCTTTTCTGCACGCTCCATATATCTTTCGACACAATATTACATTTGTGTGAACCATCCAAGGAGAACAAGTTAAACACATACTCTTTTGCAAACTTTCGAAGTTGTGCAGTAATGTTGGGGTTCTGGACTTATACATAAGAAAAAAAAGTGCCATAAGAGAATTACCTTTTCCCATTTCATAGCTGTCATGAAGGTATCTAAGCATGTTCGATATGCATGAAGCGCTTCGTCGTATTTTTCTCGCTGATGAATTCATTTGTTACTGACTGATTTCCTTCCGCTTCTCTATCCATCTCTGACCTGTTTTTCCCAGTCTGCTGGATCCTTCAGAGCTGTTGCTTCTTTATCCAGCTCAGTTGCAATGCGAGCCTTTTCAATCGCTTTGGCTTTGAAGTCAACTGTTGCCATACCTGTATAATGAGTTACAATAATAGTTCAGTTTATGTATTGAGCGTCGTAGTCAAACATATGTTCAAAACATGAGAGACACTTCAGCTAAAATTGCAGGCTTTCCCGAAGCTCTTTAGCGATTTCCTGGTTCGATTCTTCATGGCTCAGCAATCATTTTTCCACCTCCACTACGCTCTGATCAAGTTTCTCCACCTATATTTTTGATTCCTTGCCACACATGACTTTCTTTAACATCTTAGTTTCGTCATCATGGGCTACTTTGTTCGAACATTATGCTGTATTTCTCCTCTTTCTCCCTGGCTTGCCTAGCATGCTACAACGCAGTCAAAGGCGATCAAGGGCAAGCATACACAGTGCTAGTAGAGTCTTTTCTTTTCCTCCCCTACTGCTCGCTACACCTGGTACTACACAAACAATTGTATTTTAAATTAAAAATTATTGCTATCATATTATTACATAAAGTTTTAAGATTAGTCAATACAACAAAACCTAAAGTACCGAGGTAGGGGAAGAACATATTTAAAAACAATTTAATAGAATCTTAGACCGATAAAAAATTATTAACTTTAAAATCATTACGACAAAATAGATAAAACGTTTTTGATGTGTTATTTAGGACATCCTATTTTTTCCTATGCACCCATCTATGACCCACTAGGTCCTTCCTCGTCGGCGAGGAGGCCTCTGCCATCCGTTGACCCTCCGTGAGTTCGCTCAATTTCATTAAAATGAAACCTTGATATGTATATTTGAAATATCTTTATTGCTATTTGAAAACGTCTAGGATTTGTGATCGAGAGGGTTAACGCGACGGGAAACCATGATGCGCGTCGGCGGCGCAATGGCAGCTTTCAGGTACCCCAGAGCGAACTTTTAAGCGCAATGCCTGGAATGCTGGAATGCTAGAAGAAGGAGTAGTCCTGAGACATGCTTGACTGAATCCTCTGGCTTCCTATGCCCCCTCGAGCTAGTTTTCTTCTGTCAAGTGCATCCATGCATTCATGACTCTTTCTTTGGGGCGTTACCGTAGGAATCACATATCTTAGTTATCCAGATAATTTGCTCTGCCATTTTGTATTCAATGGTAGACACGAGGTATTTGAGATAGAAATGTCCCGCTTGCATTTTGTTTGCATGTCTTTTTTTTGAATTCTTGTGACTGATTTCGATTCAGGAGTGCTGCGAGCGTATCGATTTCAAAATCAGCGGCATGGAAGCCTTTGTCAACAATCAGCAGAAGGCAGATGTCAGTTTCAGCGAAGGCTTTGACATATTCTTCGCGTGTGAAACCGGGAGACGAACTTATCATGAATGTGGACGAAAGCACCCTGGCAAAACCATCAGGCTCTCAATCTCTAGTCAGATTTCTAGCATCATCAATTTCCCCGACCGATTACGTGGTGATGCATGCCCAGGATGATTCTTCAGTGCCTTCTCCCCCGACAATGTCCAAAAAGAGGTTTGTTCAGGCTCATGATATCAAGCCAGTTCACGCCATTCATCACGTTTTCGACAAGTTGCCTTCGCTGCCGGCTGTTGGGGGTGTTGAAGGGGTGGCAGTCGTGGAGGAGTCTGGTCCTAATTCCAAGCTCAAAGTGGGTGATTGGGTGATCCCTCTTCCCGGAGTTGGTACATGGAGGACTCATGCACTACTTGATGAATCACAAGTGATTCCCGTACGCAATGACATTCAACCTGAATATGCTGCAGTGTTGGGTCTTGGACCAGCTACAGCATACAGATTGTTTCATGATTTTGTCAATCTGAAGGAGGGAGACTGGATTGTTTTGAACTACAGTGACTCTCTCGTTGGGCAAACCGTGGTTCAACTTGCAGCAAAGAAGGGAGTGAAAGTGATTGCAATGCTTACACCATACCAGTACATTCAAGTGTTCTCGGCGCATCTGAAAGCGCTGGGAGTGGACATCGTGGTCAATGAGAATGTTGTGAATACATGGAGCATGCGGGAAATGCTTTCGGAATTGCCTCCTGTTAAGCTCGGACTCGATTGCCTTGGGGGTGATTCTGGTCGAAAGGTTGCCAGAGTAGTTGGAAAGAATGGAACTTTCGTCTCATATGGAAATGTCGATGCTTCTGGGTATTATGCATCCTACAAACCCTTCATGATCCCAAAAGACAAGAACTTGAACATCCAGGTGCCCTCCTGATATTCTTTTTGCAAAAATGTTTTGTGTTTGATTGACATCTATGCAGCAATTTCTTCTCAGCAGTTGGTTAGCGAAGGCATCACAAGATGAAAAAAAGAAGATGATAGACGATCTTGCCACAATGGTAGATATATGTTTGCTTGCTTCGTTTCTATACCTGGCCCTCAAAGCCGTTGGTCAGGTCAAAGACACCAAGCTTCATCTTTTGATGGAGCGCAAACCCTTTGAAAGCCATCGACTGGTGAGTTTCCAAGATTTGGTTCTTTTTCTTGCAAGATTTGCAGCCTGAACAAATCTTAGGCATTGAGGCTCGGATGGGAGATGATGCGAGACCGTCGCCTTGTGATGACCATGAACTAAAACGAAGCGCGAATTCAATCTTCACCAGGAACTAGCATTATCTGTAAATGATATTTCAAGCACACTTATGCTGTTTGATGAACTGTGCCACTCAATTGCATTTGAGTAGAATATTGATTTAAACTCTACTCGAATCTGCTTTCCCTTTTCGTTTGTGCTTCGGTTGGAATCACATCACGTCATATCACATCACATCACTTCGAATAGAAATGTGCAGGCGCATACTTCACAACCTCAGCAGCCTCTGCCAAGGACCTGGTGATAATGTCAAAGAAACAACAGAGTGATTCACAGAAATGACTTCGCAAAGCTCCTTCCGATCCTTCCTCATCTTTTTGATTTCCTTCCCTTGTTGCTGTCGTGAAGAAAAAAAAGAGATAAAAAAGTTTAAGTTGGTTACAGCGCATCGAAGTTCTGCACCTGAGCCTTGCGAATATCAGCTTGCCATCTCGGGACATTTCCTGATTTCTGAAGCAGAGTATGAGAGAAACATGTCTCCCTTTGCAGGCATGCTTACATCCTTCTTTCTGATCTCCTCAAGCTGCTTCTTGACATCCTCTGGAGTTTGTGCAGCTGGAGCGCTTTGAATAGGCACTGGTTCTGCTGCAAGAACAGATGAACTTCCAAGAGCTGTGACAAGGCCTGCGAAAGTAATGATATCATTCAAAACAATGTATCACTTGGATTCTGAAGTTTACCTGACGCTAAGGTTGTCATAGCTGCTCTCCGAGACATGTCCCTGCATGCAGAGACCTCCACACTTGATTTTTCAAGAGACATAGACGGGAAGGTGGAGGGGAGAGAGAAAGACATTGCCACTGGCAAGCAGCAAACGAAGGCCGCGATCGTCATTCGAACAAAAGCCATTTTGATGGTTTATATGACTTCGCTCCGAGGCTCTGTTGGCCACCTGCAAGCATGAAACGGTTCTGTAACCGTTTCTCAAGGTCATTCAAGAAATTTACTATGTTACTTTTACGTTGTATCCGGTTGTGCCCCCGCACCTCTACCAGTTAACTGAAGTTTTTGAGAGGACGTTATTAGTTAGGGGCTGGCCCGTTGGCTGCTCTCTATGCGACTCAATCGAATGGCAAGGGAGCGCGGGATGCTAATGAGCCTGGTGGCAATTAGCGTCATGGCTCGCTCCTCGTCCTCCTTTAGCTCTGCTTTTTCTGCGTCACCCTGGTGTAGTCAGACTCTGAGAAGCGTGGCCAGAGAGAGGGGGGGCGGTGAAGCCGGGGATGGAAGGATCGAAATGATCCTAGGCCCCATGTTTGCTGGGAAGAGCACAGAACTAATGCGAAGAATGCGTAGACACAAACTCGCGAATCTTCAATGCATCATCATCAAATACGAAAAAGATCTCCGTCACGGTGAGGGGTTAGATAAGCTTGCCACACATGATAATCATAGGGTTGCTGCTGTGCCTTGCTCGCGATTGTACGATCTTTTCAAAGAAGCTTCGAGCATGGACGTGATAGGAATCGACGAAGCTCAGTTCTATCCGGATCTTGTTGCCTTTTGCGAAGAACTTGCTGAGATGGGAAAGATTATCATTCTCTCAGCACTTGATGGCGATTTCCGACGCGAACCGTTTGGGGCAGTGACGAGTCTTGTGCCCAAAGCAGAGAGTATCATCAAACTAACAGCTGTATGCAAGCTTTGTCATCAGGAGGCTTCTTTTACTCGCCGGACAACAGCCGATGTCGCGCTCGAGGCCATTGGAGGTGAAGAGATGTACATGCCCACCTGTCGAAAGTGTTTTCGGGCACCTTTGCCTTCACGGGAGACAGGAGGGGAGTGATGTCCGACGACTCTTAGATGCCGCAATGCGTAAAATCATTTCAATGACTCTCTCAAGTGTTGATCCACACGAAAAAAATATGCTAGATGTACAAAGTTTGTTGCATTCACAACTCCTTGAGATGTAAAATTGCAAATTCGCTGATAGTCCATCTGCATGCTTTGTTATTACCATCACAGCATACAAACTGTTTTCTGACCCTGTGAAAGATCCTGCCAGAAATGTGCGCGGATTTTGACCTGAAGGACATCGATATGTGCCCCCGAGGAGGGAGCGAGATCGCAAAGGGACTTTGAGATCGAGAAGCCTGGAGGCAAGGTCAGCGTTCAAACGGGCAACATTTAGCTTCACAGGTCAGCCCCTCGTTCGCCGCACGCAATGCACTGGTCTGGCACGATCTCCACGCCCGGGTGCTCTTGGTGCAACTTTGACAACTTCGTGATGGGCCCAGGCTTGAGTCGGAACAGGAACGAGTCGTTGGTGAGCCCAACAGATCTCCTCCTGACAGCCGGTTTAGGGCTGAAGCATCCGAAGACGTGGTCCTCAACTCGGACAATAACCAGCAGCGGCGCATTCAGGGTGAGACGAGGAGATTTGAGCAGCTCGCTCTCGAACCCGTCGCGCGATGCCAGGAATGTCGTCATGCCCACAGTCAAACGTTTGCATCCTGTCCACTCCAGCAAAGTGCTCAGCTGCTCTTCATTGAGCCCAAGACGTTGTGAGAAGCTAAAATGTCTGCTTGTCGCTCGTCTCTCCTCCAATGGCCCAGTAGGCCCATGCTCTGAGTCATTTATCGCGAGCCTGACGTGTTCTTCCCCTTCATCAGCGGGGGTAAAGTCGCCCGGAGACAACTTGATCTGCCCTTGTCTGTCGACAAACACGGCAAGCTCGGTTGCCTCGAACGAAGTGAGGCCCCTCAACCACTCGCTTCCCTCCACCTCTTCAGGGGCACTGAAAGTGGCTCCGAGCTGCAGCAAACATTTCGTCCGGTTTCGCAAGTCCAAGAAGAGGTCTGGACCTCTTCCAAAGATGAGACCAGAATCGTAGAACTTTCCGTCGATTAGTTGTAGAGTACAAGAATGAAGAATAGCAAATGCAGCATGGCGCTTCAAAGGACATTTCACAAACTGAGGAACCTGCGGATCTTGCGTCTGAAACGAGAAGAGGAAGGCATCAGCATCTGTCTTATAGCCTCCATACCGCGACCATGGGATTGAAGAGAACGCACCCATGTAACAAGAGCTTTCTTTTCCCTTGGTTCGGATTCTGCAACTCACAAGAAAGAATATTTTCTCGAGATTCTCGAGCGTGCTGTGTAGTATATTGATATTCCAGTTTTCTTTTGATGCCAGGTAAACCAGATTTTCATGAGAGAGAGTCTGTCGTATCCCCTCTTCTAAGCATTTCTTCTCCTCGGCATTCAAGCTCATAGATGGCGATAAATTCAATGTCTGTGAGAAATTATTTTGCCACGGGACGTGTTGTTCATGCACTGAGGAATAATTTTCGCTTTCAACGATGCTCGTCCTTCTTGAAAGTGCATAATCGACTTCTCTGATTCTTTCTCTAACAGAATTTCTTGCGAAGTGACACCTTACAGCCAACTGTATCACCATGACTGATCGCATGAATCTCATTCTGATGCGCTTGGGCCACCCGAAGTCTTGTGGGATGGGCATAAAGTGCGAGTGTTTCACGTAGTAAACTGTAAGTCTCTTGTACATGCGCAGAGTTGTCGGGTGTCCCACCATCTTGTGCGCAAGGAACGCGAGGGAAACAGGAAGTTCCATGGCCGACAAGCGACGAAACTTCACCAACAGAAACAATCGATGCAGGTGCCCTCGGAACACGCTCTGCAACAGCATGGCAGACGAGAATGCTTGGTGCGAATAGGGTGCATGAGTCCGATCACACTTGAAAACTCTCTCGGCAATTCGTAGTTTGTCTCCTCGCCACGCGAAGTCTTGCTGGAAGTTGAAGGCCAGCTTTGAGCTCAACCTCCTGACCTGACTTCGATCTACCTGATTCGCTGGGAATGCGGAGAAGGGACGACTCGGCGAGTCTCGTCTTGTCACCTGCCTTGGAATCGCCGTCATCGGTCGAGCGGGTCGCGGGGAGGTTGCTGTTGGAGATGAAAACGACGATGGCGCATCGTCTGCACAGATGGCGTTACCAAGAAAGAACAATCGTGGCTGATTCACCTTGCTTGTTTTTGCTCTGTACCTCCGCCAATGTCTTTTCTACATATCCCGGGTGCTTGCTTGTGGTGATATCAAGCATGTCGTGAAGGTAAAGAATCCCGTCGTCGGATGATCTCTTACTCCAGCCCGGAGGCAAGGATCCATCTCCAATCAGAATTTTGATGACATACATGGGGGCTGAAGTGACGAGGGAGTTGACGGCACAGAACGCTTGGAGGGTGAGGAGATACTTGGAGAAATACTTGTAGAGCGGCTCCCACGTTTCCCTTCCCTTCCGCATGTCTACCACATGCACTCGAATCTTTCTTTCGGGAAAGTTCGCTGGAAAACTCACCATGTCCTTTGTGCACCTTGCACAGACTCCCTCCCATTCAGCACAGGGGCAGCTTCCGAACCTCTGGTCGAAGTCGAGCACGAAGCCACCTGTCCTTGCGACAGCCTCATCCATGAACCCTTGCAGCGTCAGGTCGTATGTCGACGCCTCGAGCTGCGTGCGAACCCCGACGGGTTTACCTCTTGAGAGCAGCACGACTCCCTTCAAGGTCACAAACTCACTCGGCGCCTCGGAGCTTCTCCGCACGCGGATGGCACAAGCGGGGCCTTGAACAACGTGGAGCAGATCCTTGTCGTCCAGAAACTCTCGGAGGTGACGGACGCACTGGTCGTTGTCTTCCAGCCAGACCTGAGCCAAGTCATCGCAAGCACTTGGGATGAGAAGAAATAACCTTTAAGCTCTTCGCTCGATCTTCCACAACAAGACGACCTGAAGTTCATAAGATCAAAACTTTCATACCAACATCGAGTTGCAGACCATATCTCTCCAGTCCGCAAGAATTTCTAGTTTTTATTTTGCATCCATCGTATCTCATCCATTGTTGCGTAATGTTTGAACTGTTACTATTCCTCCTTGCAGTTGACAGGGCAGGCACAGTGCTGCTCTGTGGGCTTCTTACTTTAGATGACATCGAAGACCTTTTGATGTCTTTGTAGTTAGACGCTATCGCTGATTCAACCTGACCCTCGCTCCACATGACTTCATCGTCGGCTGAATGATCGTTATGATGGTATTCGAACGTGATTTTGATGTCCTTGACATTGCTTGTTATCTTTCCATTGCGCAACTCAGATGCCATGTCATAAAACTGCTCACTGAGCTCATTGTAAATACCATCCAAGCTTCTGGAAGTCGCTTGCAATGCACGAGACATATCTATGAACACTATGATGGAACCAAGTTGAAGTCTGTCGACTATGATCTAAATATCTTCAGTCAGCCAGTGTGTGGTACATGCCAGTATACGCTTACCTCTTCAGGTCTCAGGTCCAAACAGTTTGCAAGCTCATTCTGAAGCTTTGCAACGAAGTAATCTTTAATTGCCATGATTTCCTTGTAGTTCATGTCTAATTCGAGGATCAGCATGGGACGCACAGAAATTTCCTCGTTGACTGGTGCTTCTTCTTCTTCCTGACTGGTGGAACCGTTAGAAAGCGCCTCTAGTTGTTGGTCGCCTTGTTCAGAATCTTTGTCAAAAATTTCAAAGCGCTGAGCATTTATGGATGAACGCTGTTTCCATCGGTCGAATGGCGGCTTGCCGTCGAGCTCTCCTTCTCTCGATAAGTAGATATCTTTGTCTGACATGATGGCTTGTTGCTCGTGCTGCCCCCTATTATCGTGTTTTGCACTTGAAGGACGCGCAGGTCTGGTCGAGGGTGCTGCCAAGCTCTGTCTGCCTGCTTTGAAGTGCGATGGAGGCGTTAAACTTGAAGGGCTTGGAACTTTATCGGGAGAAGCTGCAGCATGCTGCAACTGCAACGCCTTGCGAGATGAAACAACTGACCTTGCCTTGTGCGCCAGGTATGCCAAGCCTATGACCGAAGACGCTGACAACATGACGGTGAAGTCACGTCGTAGCAAACATCGTTTGATCGATGCTGCTATCACCTCGGCTGCGGAGATTTCATTCCATACCAGCACGACGTCGAGCCAGTCGCTGAGCATGAGAGGAGCATGCTGACGCTTCTTACCATCACCCGGCAACTGCTTAAGGTCGAAGTGGACCTGCAGCTCCGTCAACTGGAACTTTTGTTGAGCACCTGCTCGGCCCCAGGCTGCCTCGCGATGGAGAACATTGCTAGAGGAGCTTGAAACTTGGAAGTCGATTTGAACAACCAAGTCCTCTGATATGTGAAGCTTCGGGAATGCAGAACGGGCATCTCTTCGATTGCAGCTATGCTTGTCGCCAAGCTGATCCTGGAGGATCGTTCCCACTGCATGGCCAGATTCTTCTCGCTCTAGTCTCCCGTGGTCCTGATAGTAAACGCGAGAGAGCTCTCGTTGATCTGCAAGAGCCTTTCCATCAGGTAGGTCCAGGTCAACGACGAAAGATGCGGAAAGACGGCGAAAACTTTTCATCTCCCTCAGTCAAGGCTGCTTCCGAACTTGCTCGACCATCTGTAATGCCGCGATTAGGACATCGTGGCACTTCGATCATCCAACACAAAAGCTTGTTCTGTGACGTGCATGTAGGAAATTCTATCCATCGCAAGCACTTCGCTCCTGTTGTTGCAAGCCATGCAGACGGTCTCGGAAGCCTACTAACGGGCGGGCACTCGTCGAGTCGGAGAAGTCGAGCTGACCTCGTGAGAGTATAATGAAAGAAACAAGGGCAGCAAGTACTTAATAGTCTTTCCTTCCAGTACACCACTGGTGCCTTGAAAGACCGATGTCCACCGATGACGGTCCGATAATCACACGGCGGCGGCGCGGCACTACGCCGGGCCACGGGCTTTTATTAGTTTTTACTCAAAGTTAAGTTAAAAATCAGTACAAGGACAATCAGGAGACCGTCTGTAGGGGAGTCGAGAGTTATTTAGGGGTGGGTCACCACCGACCCGGTCCCGGACCGAACGGTCCCGGCCGCTCAGTGATCGGACTCAGACGGCTTCGGTAACCTGCGGGCCCGGCCGGGCCGGCGAAGCCTTGAACGGTTGTCGGCGGATCATCGGATCTTTTGCGATCCCCGAGAAGCAGACTTATTTTTACTCACATTTGAGCTAATTAGATAATTTGTAGTTAAAATAAAGAGAAAGCTGTTAAAATAAAGAGAAAGCTGTTAATTTAGTTTAAAAGCAAGGAGGGCCTTATTAATAAAGAAGCGGCCCCTGCTTCCACCAGAGGCCGACAGAGGATGGTGAAGTCAAGCAGTTCTTCTTCAACCCTCTTCCCCAATACCCTCATCATTTCCTTCACCTCCTCCTCCTCATCTTTTCTCTCCTCCTCCTCCTTATCTTTTCTCTCCTCCTCCGCCAATCTTCTTCGCCTCCTGCTCCTGTGCCCACGTGCCCTTCTCCCATCTTCTTCACCCCTCGAAAGAGGGACGAAACTGATTACTTGTCTCCTTGACTTCTCGAGAACTGACCCCTTCAGCGATGCTGTTGTGTTGTTTCTTTCTTTTCATACGCGATTTCTCGTCGCATTTCCTTCTACAATTTCTTTGTTGTCTTGCTGGAACTGTACGACTTTCCAACCACTGCTGCATTCCTCTCTTTTGCTCGTCTCGTGACTATCTGTGACAGCGTACTCTCCTGCTTCTTGCTACTATTGCATGCTCGTCGGCATGGATGCCTGCTGCTCCTGTTGCGAACCTCGGGCTCAGGACACGTGCGACCCTTCCGCTCAGCAGCAAGAGGAACATGGCTCCTCGTGCCATGACCAGGGTCAACATGCTCGGAAACCTCTTCGGAGGTGGAGCAGGTGGAGGCCCAGCTGGAGGAAAGGTGGTCTCTAAGTGCTTCTTTGATATCGAGATCGGTGGCAAGCCTGCAGGTAGGATGTTGTCCATCTCGGAATTGACATGACTGAAGCTTGGGAACAGGGCAGATCAAGATCGGCTTGTACGACGAGGTGAACATGACGCTGCTCGTGTTGTTGTTGATGATGTTTGCCATCAGGATGTGCCCAAGACTGCTGAGAACTTCAAGAAGCTCTGCACGAAGGAGCTTGGTACCTCCTTGCACTGCCGTAGAGAAAGAAACTCAATGCTTTGATCAGGCTTCGGATATGAGGGCAGCGACTTCCATCGCGTGATCGCAGATTTTATGCTGCAAGGAGGTGATTTCACCCGCGGAGACGGCACAGGAGGCAAATCGATCTACGGAGAGAAGTGAGGTTTGTAGAAAAGCTTCTGTCTTGTAAGTCCATCGTCAGGTTCGCCGACGAGAACTTCAAGTTTAGGCACGCCAAACCCGGCCAGCTCTCCATGGCTAACGCGGGCCCCAACACCAACGGGTCTCAGTTCTTCATCACGACTGTTCCCTGCCCATGGCTTGACGGAAAGCACGTCATCTTCGGCGAGGTAGACCACACTGTCTGCCGCTCCCTGGTGATGCTCCACAGGTGCTCGACGAGCAGTCGATGAAGGTCGTCAAGTTGATCGAGTCTCAGCCAACTGTGAGTAATGCCGCTAGCTAACAATCTGTCTGACGTCACTCACAGGACATGCGCGATCGTCCCAAGGCTGGTGTCAAGATCGTCAAGGCGGGGGTCTTGTAAAAATGCAGTTGCGCGTAGCAAGTCATCAGGGATTTAGTCTTATGATTGAAGGAGACCAGTGTCCCTTTTTTGTCTCATGCATCTTTGAACGAGAGCGTTCCATCCTCACCAGCTCCTGTCACGAAGGAGGCGCCTTCCACCCGATCGCCCCATGCATACAGCTGGTTCAGCCGGTAACTGCCATCTCGCTCGGTCAGGCGTTGCAAGGAGTGAACAACAAAGTCCACCTGTTGAACCATCTTCTCGTCATCTGAACGCGCACCCACTGCAGAGCCGTCAGGGCCAGCAGAGGAGGGGAAGGAGATTTGTCTTGCCTGGACTCCAGTAGAGGGCAGAGCTGATCGGATCATCATCGAGCTCTCGTCTCGAAGCATGATCGTGTCGACCCTGTCCGTCCCGTAGGCCGCATAGACGTGCTGCATGTGGGTCACAAACGGCCGCGTTCTCCCGCTTGCCTTACTGTGACGTGCTCCTCCTCTTCCTTCACCTTCCCTTCCTCGCTTTCCTCCATGGAAACACCTCGATGGACGAGAAACCATTGACGCCCCTCTTCGCTTAACTGGCTCAACCTTGAGCGTACAGATCCTCCCCATCTTCGCACTTACCTGGACTGTGTAGCACCTAGCTGAGAAGTTTGAGCGCCAGTGCCTGCGTTGAGTCAGGACTGCAGGTAGCAAATCTCTACTTCCACGCACAGCTCGATTCGCTGCAGTGAAAATTTGGTCCCCAGGTTGACCTCGACGACCACGCTGTCGACCCTGCAGGACAGTAGCGTCAAGCACAAGATGATCAGGAGACAGAAAGGCAGGGAGGAGCAGGTCAAGAGAGGTCGAATACCCGGGACTTGACATCCAGAACGTGCTGCGGTTTGCCCCGCCGTCAAGAGCATTCCCAAAGTGATACGCTCCTCTCGCATCCGTCGGAGCTGAAGGCAGACTTCAGCAACACCAACCCAAAAATGAAGGAGAAGGAGAAGGAAGAGGATGAGCAGGAAGAGGAGCAGAAGCATCAAGAGTTGAGGAGGAGGATAAAGGGAGCGGAAGCAGCAGGATGAAAGGAGGAGCAGCAGGAGGATCAGCAGAAGCTGTAAATCACGAGACTTGGAAGATTCACCTGTTGATGTGACTTGATACTCGCAGTGTCGAGCTGCGTTCTGGACCTGCAGGAGACGCATCGCAACACTAAGAGGAGCACAACTATCTCCTCCTATCTCCTTGCAATGACTTGCCTCCTGCTTCTTTGCCATCAACTTCGCATTGTCCACATTCTTCTTCGTCCTCGGTGGCGCGAGCGCGCTCTGAAGTCAGGTGAGCAACAGCCAGGCGAAGCGGGAGGAGAGGGGAGGAGAGACGAAGAGAGGAGGAGAGGGGAGGAAAGAAGAAGCAAGGATAGGACAAGAGAGAAGGGAGGAGAAGAGGGAAGGGGAGGGGAGGAGGGGAAAGGAAAGGGGAGGGGAAGGGTAGAAGAAATGAAAGAAATGACACCAGAGGAAGGGAGAAAGATTAGAAAGGGTATGGAAGGAGGGAGGAACTGGGGGAGACCTGATCGAATTCGTAGACGATGTTGTAGGACAAGTAGTCTCGGATGGATTTGATACCACCAACGATGATGTTCTTAGGTGGATCCTGATAATGCAGAGCTGAGGGAAGGAAAAGTGAGAGTTTCAAGTCACTTTCAGCGGATTGTTGTGCAGTCGAAGATCATCGAGCCTTGTCAACATGCCGATAACGACCTGGCAATCAGCTCAGTGAGCAAGAGAGCAAAAGAGAAAGTGAGAGGTAAGTCAACAAGAGGAAGCAAGGGAGAGAGTCAGAAGTAGCAAGGAGGAGCGAATAGGTACAGGGATAGCAGAGATCTGATTGCCGAATAGCCACAAGCTCTGTGAACCAAGAGCAAAGGTAAGTAGGAGTCATTGTGATGATGAACAAGCATCTGTCCACCTCTCCCTCTTCCACTTCTCCTGCCCTCACCTCAAGGGAAATCAGTCCGGCCAACCACCAAGCAGTTCCGAGTTTCAGACGATTGTTGCCGCTGTGAACAGAATCAGCTTGTCCTCTTCTTCTGCTTTCCTCCTTCTCCCTTCATCTACTCCGATCTATCTGTGTTTCTGCGACGAACTACACATCTTCTCCCTCGCAATTTGCTCTTCCCGTCCCCCCTCTGGCCTCTCTCTACCCCCCCTCCCCCCCCGCCCCCTTGATGCGTACAGGGCAAGCTTCGTCATCCCTGTCAGCCTTCCGAGCTCTTCGGGAATGTTCTCAAGCCTGCAGTAGACAGCATCACAACGTTGAAGTCTCGGTCATCTTACTCTCCCCTCCCTTGCCTGCTGCTGCTGCTGCTGCTCTTTTTCATCCCATCCTCCTCCTCCTCCTCCTCCTCCTCCTCCTCCTCCTCCTCCTCCTCCTCATCATCATCATTCTCATCCTCATTCTAATCGCCGTATCCGTGAACTTCGTGATTGTATGAACGACCTGTTCCCATTGAGGGATAGCGAGATGATTCTGCTTTGCGCATCGGGTAAGCCAACCGAGCAAGACCGAGACAAGACTTGCCTTGAGCAGTTGCCAATTGACTTGTTCACTTCCAGGAGTTTGTTGTCATCTACCAGCACAGAATCATCGACATCAGGACAAGCAGAACCTACCGACACAAAGTTCTGTCAGGTTGGTGCAATGGAAGAGAGTGTCGGGGAGACGATCAATGCTGTTGCGTTCCTGCAAAGCTTGTGAGGACGAGCAACAAGGGATGAGCCTCAGCACCAGGTGGAGAGTTTCCAGCGCTGTCATGTTGTGTATTCTTGGATTGATCTGACGTCCTCGTCAACTAGGCTATAGGGGAAACAATCACGCACCGTAGTGATCTGATTGCCCGACAAATCCAGGTATCTGCCCATATGTCAGACTTCGATCTCACAGATCACACTACATGTATTACTTGATGTTGTAAGAGAACCGCGGGTCATCCACAAATTCAGTTGGAAACAACAGGAGTGACATGTTGGCCTGCACATAACATTAGTCATAGCGAGAAAGATCACTCGTCTTGTTCACCAATTCGCATATTCCTGTGTGCTCAGATGTTGCAATTCTCTTCCAATACTTTCTGAGAGTAGGAAACCTGAGGATGCTCAATCAGGGCCAGAAGCAAAAGAATCCAACGGGACTGAGATTAGATAGGCACAAGACAGAAAGAAGGGAATCTGAAGTCAATAGCGAGGATAAGAGCGATACGAACCCTTCGGTTTGAAAGTCGACAGGTGGATGCTTGAGGTTATTCCCGTTCTAAAACCAACTTCACCAACCCATCAAGTTTTTACCTGTCTTCTTACAATAGTGAAAGACTGAAGCATGTCTAGCGTGTGCATCTCAAAGGGGAGGATCGAGATCTGATTGTTGTCAAGAAACAGCTCTCTCAAGCATGTCTGCGCCATCTCCTCAACCACGAGGTGCACAGTGAACCATGTCAACACCTGCCATCGAGGAAAGCACTTGGCCGGCAGCTCTGAGATGACGTTGTTCTTGGCGGAGAGAGACTGCAGGACACCCTTGAAGGGCTGAACCAGCCCAGCAGCAGCTCACCTGAAGGTTGACCAGATTGCCGAGGAAGTGGACGGGGTAGCGGTCGATGGAAGGGGTGGGGAGCTCGTCGTACGGGCCCACCAGACGGAGAGGGTCCAGAGGCTCCTCCCAGTGAGGAGTGCGACCCTGCGAGGGTAGAAGAGACGAGGGTGAAAACCGGAGAAGAGGCGCTAGGAAAGCACGAGAGGACAGAAGCTGAGGAGGAGGAGGAGGAGGATGAAATGGAGGAAAGGTTCGAGGTAGGGGGGGAGGATGTACAGGTTCTTGTGGTGGTGGCAGAGCCAGAGGAGGTAACGGAGGGAAAGGAGACGAGAGAAAAGAGGGAGGAGGGATCGGGATCTTTATACCTTTGGAGTTCCAATATGGCGATAAGCAAGCTTTCCGCCGCCGACGATGACAGCCTGATGGTTGGATGGTCAGAAAGGATGAGATGGTGGCTGAAGGCCACATACAAGGCAAGCGAGAGCAAGGAAGAGAAGGAGGAGGAGGAGAGAGGATGGAAAGGGAAGAGGGGAGGGGGGAGGGAGGACGGGGGAGGAG
>NW_005434493.1:54401-64880 GCF_000315625.1 Guillardia theta CCMP2712
GAGGGAGGAGGAGGAGAGACGCGATCGGTTTCGTGTGCACGTCAGAGATGCAGACGCAGAAAGGGAAGAGGGAAGAGAAACGTGGGTACCTCAAACGGAACGGCAAGAAGCGAGAAGCCGGAGATATCAATCTGACTCGCTTCCTTGCCCGCCTGAAGCTTTGAGAGGTAGGACAGCACGTTCTGACACCCTCCTGCCAGCCACGCCATCACAACAGCCTCCAGAAGCGAGCAATGGCGTCACCGACGAGAACTTCAGTGGGAGGAGATTTGAGAGGAGAGTTGTCGAGCTTGAGCTCCCTGAGGTTCGTCAGGTAGCAGAGCTCTGGCGGCAGCATCGTCGTCTGACTCACTCTCAGTCCCAGCCAGTATGGAGCGGGAGAGGAGGACAAGATTAGGGAGAGGAAGACGTGCAGAAAGCAACCAGGAGCATGCAGGAGGAGGAGAAGGTGGAGGAGGAGGTGGAGGAGAGAGAGAAGGGAGGAGTGAGGAGTTAGGAGCAGATAAGAAGGGAGAGTAACCTCTGTAAGCGGGAGCCATAGTCTGATCAGAGAGGAAACGAAGCTGAGAGAAGGGTTGACGACTAGAAGTTTGTTGCAGTCAAGCCGGAGGACTGACAGATGTCGAAGGCTGCCGAGGGAGGTGGGGAGAAAGCGAATGAAGTTGCTGTCGAGGAAAAGCTTCTCGAGCTTGGAGCACTCGGAGAGAGAGCTCTCGACTTCTTGCAGTCGATTCTTAGAAACAGAAAGAAACACCAGCTGCTGCAGCATCGGGATCCAGTCCGGCAGCCTGTCCAGCTGATTCTTCTCCAAACTCAGTCGAGTCAAGTTGGTCAAGACGTGGAAGGACTTGGGGATGCGGGTGATGCTGTTGCCGTCGAAGAGAGCAGTATGGACAAGGAGCGGCTCGGGTAGTCCTCTCCTCACATACATCATCCCCTTAGTCGTCAGCCCGAAGTCTCGCATGTCGAGCTCGCCGTGTACCGATTCCTTGAGGTTCTGAAGGAACTTGAGGAGGAGGTGGATGCTGATGTCGACGAGCTCCTCCGGGATCATCTCCCAGGGGTTGTCGCGGATGTTGAAGCGCTCCAGGCTCTTGAGGTTGGCGAACTCGAGAGGAATCTTGCTCATCCGGTTGTGGGAGATGTCAAGGTCAGTCAGCTGGAGAAGGCAGAGGCCGAGGGTGGGAGGGAGACGATCGATGCGGTTGTGGTGGAGGTGAAGAGTCTTTAGCGCTGTGAGCTCCTCGATGCAGACCGGAAGCGTCTCGAGGTGATTGTAGCTCTGCTCGCTGCTGTCAGGCAACGATTTCGAGCAGTAGGGGCGAGGAAGAAACAGAGACATCAAGAGCAGGAGGAACACTATATGATGATGAAGAAGAAGAAGAAGAAGAAGAGCAGGAGGAACACTGAATGATAATGATAATGATGATGATGATGATGAGAGATGAGGAACTGGAGAAGGAGATGGAGGAGGGGGTGGGGGGGGGGGAGTTGGGGGGAGAGGAGGATCGGAAGGGGCAGAAGGAGGTCTTACAAGCCAGAGGCTTTGCAGGCTCCATGCGAACTCGAGGGTCTCAGGAGGGAGTCTGAGGAGGGAGAAGTCGTGAAGGTCAAGGCTGTTGCTGTGCCTGCAGTCAAAGAGCGCGCGGAGGTACCGCGAGACGACTCGTCCCCCTCGCTCAATGACTTCAGGAGGAGGCGACCAGATCCTTTCGTTGTCCTCCGCCTGCAGCAGCTGCATCCTCCCGTACTCGCTCTCTCCCTCCTTCCGCATGCCGCCCACAAACTTCTGCCATTCTGACTTGCCCTTCATGTCCTCCGGTAACTTCGGCAACGGCGAACCAGGAGGACGAAGAACATAGTCCAGCAGGGGCCCACCTCTGAGCAGATGCTCGCGCATCTCAATCTCCTCGAGGGGAGGGAACGAGCACGAGAGAGCGCCGAGCTCGGGGGGCAGTCGCTGGAGGTTGTTCCCTTCCAGCCGCAGGAGGACGAGGAGCTTGAGGCGCCAGAAAGAAGGAGGTAGAGTGTCGAGCTTGTTGCGTCGCAGGCTGAGGACCCTCAAGGAAGTGAGGGAGCCGAAGCGAGGAGGAAGAGCTGTAAACTCATTGCGATCGAGGTAGAGATGCGTCAGGCTCTCCCAGCAGCCGTCGAAGAGAGGAAAGACTCTCAGCGCGTTGTCGTTGGCCTCCAACGTCGCCAGGTGAGGGAGGAGGGAGCTGTCGGCGATGCAGTCGGGGAGGGAGCGGAGGAGGCAGTTGTTGAGGGAGATGGAGCGAACGTGAGTCCATCCTCTGACCTGCGCGGGGAGATCAGCGAGAGGGTTCCCGTCGAAGCTGAGGTGAGTCAAGGAGGTCATGTCCTCGTTCTTGTGCATGGACGAGGACCAGACCAGGTCGCTGACCTCTCGAGGAAGGAAAGTCATCGATAGACATCGCAGGTCCAGGTGAAGCCCAGCTGGCACCCCCAGCTTCGCGTTGCCCCTTGCAGTCAAGAAGTTGCGAAGGTAGACAACCGTGGCGTCGGGCAGGGCACCGGAGGAGATGATCTCCTCCATCCAGCTGCTCCCCCCCTCCTCCTTCACCTGCTGCAGCAGCGCCTCCGGTCGGACCTTGAGACCTTCCGGAGGGCCTCCCATGTTGTTGCCGGAGTAGAGAATGGAGGAAAGAGAGGCGATGAGGCAGAGCTCGTGCGGGAGAATTTCCAAGTGATTGTCTTGAACATCCAGCAGCTCCAGGCGGCGGAGGCTGCCGAGGTCAGGATGGACGTAAGAGATCTTGTTCTTCTGCACGAGCAGCTCCTGCAGATGCACGAGGCGAACGAGCGAGGGAGGGAGGACTGAGAGGTTGTTGTCGCTGAGATCGAGACATGTCAGGCTCGTGAAGCACAAGATGTCATAGGGGAAGTGGCGCAGGTCCATGCCGTTGAGGGCGAGGCGACGAGAATGAGGGATCTGATGGAACATGTGGACGAACTGAAAGATGTAGCGAGTTCCCTTGAGACGAACAGGAAGTGGAGGAGATCGCCATCTGTTGTTGTGCCAGCGCAACCCTCCTCGCGCCAACTCCGCCTCCTTGCTGTCAAGAGGGTCTCCGAGCTGCCAGCCGTCGCAGAGGTTGGTCAGGAAGAGAAGTTTGTCACTGAGGTCCACCAGCAAGTTGTTCGAGACATCGAGCTCACGCAGGCTGACGAGGAGGGAGAGGTTGGGATCTAGAGTGCCGGAGAGACGGTTGTGAGAGAGGTCGAGGCGGGTGAGGGACGAGTGGAGCAAAACTTCCAAGGGAACGAAGAGCAGGTTGAAGGAAGAGAGGTTGAGGTCCGAGAAGCGGGAGGAGTCGAACCAGCGGCGGAGGTATGAGCGAACGAGGCCCCATCCTCGTATCACCACCTCTTGCGTCGGGATGAAGATCATCTCCGGGTCGTAGGAGAGATCTTCGATGCTTGTCAGGCAGCAGAGGTCCCAAGGGAGGACGGTGATCCTGTTCCCGTGCAGGCGAAGACTTTTAAGCTCCTCGCCCCACATCAGCGGCTGATGCTGCTGGCCCACCTCGATCAGTTTCTGCTCGCCGCTGTAGTGCATGCTGATCAGCTTGTCCAAGTGAAACTCCTCAAGCTCCTGCGTTCCCTTGGTATATCTGTCAAGGTCGATGAACCCGCAGGGAGGGAAGGAGACGATGACGTTGAAAGAGAGGTCAAGGAACTGCAGCTTGCTTGCTCGCGCCAACGACATGGCGGGAACTTGCGAGAGGCGGTTGTGCCGGAGGTCAACATATCGAAGCCGCGAGCAGTACGAGAGCATCGGCAGCTCCACGATGTTGTTGAAGCTCAAAACCAGAGTGGTCAAATTGACGCAGCCGGACATGCTGCTCGGGAGCTGAGAAATCTTGTTGTTGTTGGCGATGAGCTCCTGCAGGCTTGTCATCCTCCCGAAGGTCTCGGAGAGCGGCTCCTCCAGCTGGTTGTGCTCTAGATGCAAGCTCTCGAGCAGCTCCATAGAGCTCCAGTCGAAGCTGAGAGCTGAGAACAAGTTGAAGTCCAGGCGGAGGGTCTTGAGATTTTGGAGGTTCCCCATGAAGTTTGGAACGAAGACAAAGTCGTTCATGGAGATGTCGAGGGTGGTCAAGTTGGTGATGTAGAAGGCTTCGATGGGGAAGTAGACTAGAGACATGTCGGAGAGGATGAGAGAGTTTGTCTCGTACGCCGTGATCATGTACCTGAACTGCTCCATGAGGTTCTGGGTGTTGCGAATAACAACCTCGGACGAGATGCGCTCTGAATCCTTGGAGACGAGGTTGTGCGAAAAGGAACGGATCTCCCGCAGACTCTTCATCCTGCACAGCTCGAGGGGAAACTCGCGGATTGGACAGCCAAGGAGCGATATTCGTTCCATCTTGCCGAGCCGCTCGAACTCCTGGGGAAGATTCTTGAGGGGGTTAGAGTCCAAGAAGATGTTCTTCAAGTTCTCAAGCACGGAGATGCGGGGAGGGACATGAGAGATGAGGTTGTCGTTGAGCCGGAGCTCCGTCAGGTTGGTCATGAGGTAGACGTCGTCGGGGATGTGTGAGAGTTTCATGCCCGACAAGTCCAGCATCCCCGAGTCTCGAGCAAGGTGCAGCGAGTCGACATACCTCCGAACGTTCTTGATGCCTGCAATCATGATGACCTGAGCACTGTCAGCGATCACCAGCAGAGCTCGACTAGAGACAAACCTTGGGCACAAACTCCATGTCCATTCCCGACAGATCGCACACGTCCAGCCGAGTAAGAAACCTGAGGTCCATAGGGAGGGAAGAGAGACGATTGTAAGACAAGTCGAGCTTCACGAGTGAGTTCCCAAGGTTGCGGATCTTGGGAGGGATGCTGGTTATGACGTTCCTGGCCAGCGACAAGTCGGTAAGAAATGTGAGGAGCAGAACCTGAAGAAAGAGGTGTCAACACCTAACAGCTCACACTCGTTCCTTCCACTACCTCCTCTGGAATCCTTGACAGGCCCAAATCATCGAGGCTGAGGGACTTGGTTGATCGCGATGTTTGCAATCTCTCGAGGTAGTCGAACAATCGTGTCCGTGCGGCAGAGACAACTTCTTCCTCCTTGGTGTACATGGAATGTTTAGTAGCGCCAGAGCTCTTCAATGCCTCCCGCAACTTGTATAGGGAGATGAAGAACTTGCCGTCGTACTCCACCTGCCATGTAACTCTGGGGTACTGCAGAGGGTTGTCCAGAAACGATATTTCTTTCACATGTTTCAGAAGGTAGAATGTGTCAGGAAGTTTTTCGATCTGATTGTCATAAAGCGTCATTCTTTGCAGTTTTGTTAAGGACACCAAAGTGTCAGGAACTGCCCGGATCTGGTTCTTATGAAGCGATGCGAAGACTAGGTTGGTCAAGTTTCCGATGCTCGCAGGGATTTCAACAAGACAGTTGTTCTCAAGGTTGAGCTGGATCAGATGCTCCATCCTCGGGCATCCTATCAGGGGCGAGACTTTGAGAAGGTTGTTGTCGTTGAGAAACATCTGCTTGATGTGGCGAATCGTGTACACCTCCGACGGCAGCGGCTCCCGCAGTCCCATCTTCGACAGGTCGACCTTGGTGCTCTTGGTTGCCATGTAGACCCTCTTGCTGATCTCATAGTTGTCGTTGTAAGGCGACCCGCTTTCCGTATGCTCTTGTATCCAAGCCTCGAGCGCATTTTCATTCGAATTTTGTTTCGACGCATCCTCGTGTGGCTGTAGCGTTGTGTTCATCATGTCAAAACTCAGTCCAGCATCGACATCCTCATCCTCGATGCTCTCGTCGGATGACAGCATCCCTTAGCTCTCTAGTACTTGATCTTCAAAATATGGTGGGAATCTATTCGTAGTCTTGAGTCTCTCTTATCCAAAACTTCTCTTGACAGCAATTGCATTACCTCGGTCAGATATCTCTCTGTTCATATTTCCAACCTTCTCACCGTCTTCCCATAGAAATCTGCGCGCTGCTAGTCGTATCGATTTCATCCAAACCCCCCAATGCGAAGTTCTTGTACACAGGCATATCGAGTCACTGTTACTCTTCAAGCATGTCGCAAGAACAGCGCGGTTTCTCATCGCATTTCATCTCTTTCTGGTTCCACACAGCCATGGGTATTCTTCGTCTACCCGCCATCGCTGCGTTCATTCTCCTTGCGCACTGCCTTGGCCATCGTCCCGACCAGACTGATCAAAGTTTTACTCAAACCTTAAGTTAGTACTTAACACCTCATCCCCCTCATACAACTTTGCTTCATGAGCGGGGAGGAGGGCTTTGGAGCATGTAGAGTTCTCTATTCGAGGCTCTCCAGGCCGAAACCTCAGAAGAGGAAGAGGAGGAAGAGGAGGAAGAGGGAGGGAGGGAGGAAAGATATGGATGAGAGGGAGGGAGGGAGAGGGAAGGAGCAGAGAGAGGTGAGAGAGGAGCGATAGGAGTCAGAGAAGAGTCAGAGAACAGAGAACAGAGAACAGAAGAAGCAGAGGAAGGGAGGGAGGAGAGAATAGAAGGGAGGGTGCACGAGGAGTGCCGCTAGGGTAAGGTGACGTAGATTGTTCAGGGAGGCAGAAAGTAGAAGGACGGGAGGATAGTCGGTCTCTTACCTCGTCCTTTGGCCTGCAGATTTACCCGATGGTCGCTAGTAAGGCTAACCATTCCTCCGACCGACATGTCATATCAAACTCAGAGCGAAAGGACAGGAGCATCCGACTCTGGGGAGGTGGCGCGAGCTCGGAGGGAGAGATTGTTTCTCACATGTTCTTGCAGAACGAGGGCAGCTCGCGCTAGAGAAGGGGCATGTTTGCGTGCTGAATGCCACAGTTGTTGCCACTGAAGTGTTGAAAAACCTTGTCCTGCCCGGAGTCGGAGCATTCACCATCGTTGATAACCATCGTGTTAGCGGTGAGAGATGTGAATGCCAGAGATTGTGATGGCGATGGTGATGGTGATGGTGATGGCGATGGTGATGGTGATGGTGATGGTGATGGTGATGGCGATGGTGATGGCGATGGTGATGGCGATGGTGATGGTGATGGTGAAACATTCAGAGCGGGATCTCGGAAACAACTTTTTCGTGACCCAAGAAAGCATCGGCGAGCCTCGCTGCCATGAGGTCATGAAGAACTTGCTGGAGCTGAATGAAGAGGTCAAGGGGCACGCTGTCAACGAGGTGAGTTGACCTTGTTTCCTCCTCCTCCTCCTCGGACCTCTCCTCCTCCTCGGACCTCTCCTCCTCCTCCTCCTCCTCCTCCTCCTCCTCCTCCTCCTCCTCCTCCTCCTCCTCCTCCTCCTCCTCCTCCTCCTCCTCCTCCTTCTCCTCCTCCTCCTTCTCCTCCTCTTTTTGACCTTGTTTCCTCCTGCTCTTGCTTGCACTGCTCCTTTCTCTCCCCCCTCAGTGATGCTATTGGTTCAGGATGCGTGCGAGATCATCATGAGTAACTTGGACTTCTTCAACGACTTCTCCTGCGTCATCGTGTCGGACCTCCCGGAGAAACATCTCCTCCTCCTCGCAAACAGGCAGAGCGACGAGCTCGTTCCTCTCCTCCCCTGACCTCGCGCAGGCTGTGGGAGCGAGGGATCCCTCTCTTCCTCGGCAAAGCCTACGGAATGATCGGCTTGTGGCGCAACGTGATCCCCGAGGTTGGGCCTTGGAGGGAGGAGCAAGCGCGAGGAGCAGGAGGAGGTGGAGGAAGAGGGAGGAGCAGGAGAAGGTAGAGGAAGTGGAGAGGAAGCGACTACGAAAGATTTAGAGAAGAAAATTGTCAATCCCGTGACAGGCGTAGGAGCGGGAGCAGGAGCAGGAGAAGGAGAAGGAGCAGGAGCAGGAGCAGGAGCAGGAGCAGGAGCAGGAGCAGGCTAGTTCTGATAACCTGATAGGTGTGCATAGTGGAGTCGCGGCCAGAATATGCCAAGGAGAATTATCGCCTGGCAAATCCCTTCCCCGAGCTTTCCGCATTTGTGGTCGGCTACTCTCTTCCTGACCATTCCTTTCGTTATTCCTCCTTCCTTGACACTAAAACCTTGACGTTGCCTGCCCTGAATGCTCTTTTCTTCTCACCCTCCTCCCTCCTCTCCTCCCTCTCCCCCTCCTACTCTTTCACCTCTCAATTCTACTTCTACTGAACGAATGTACAGGAGAAGTTCGATCTCGAGTCCTGCAGGCACCCTTACATTCCTCTCACTGAGACAAGTCAGTCTTTCCGTCTCTCCGTACCCGCCCCAGCTTCCTCTTCCTCCTCCCTCTCCCCTCCCCTCCCCTGACCTCCACTCCCATATCTCCTCCTCCCATCTTGTCTTCTCCTCTTTCCTGCCTTCTCCTCTTTCCCTCCTCACTGTCATCTCCTTCTCTCCTCTCTCCCTCCTCTCTTTTCGCTCCTCGCTTCCCTCCCTCCTCTTCTTCTCTTCTTTTTCACACCATCATGCACCATCAGGATCCGGACCGAATGAATTTGTGGATCAGCGAGGACGTCCGATCGTCCCCAAAGCTCATTCGCACATCCCAGCGTTCGTCCTGCTCATCAAGGCATGGGAACAAACCCTCCTCTCATTCCATTTTGATTTCTGCTCTTCGTTGAACCTTCCTCCTCCTCCTCCTCCTCCTCCTCCTCCTCCTCCTCCTCCTCCTCCTTTTCACTCCCCCCCCACCAACACCCCCTTCTGCTTCTGCTCCTTCTCCCCTTCTCCTCCTGCAGCTCCTACTCCCTTCGCTTTCTCCTCCCCTTCTCCTTCTCATTCTTTTGCCCTTCAGGCTCTGCAAAGATGGCGAGCAGAGCACGATGGAAAGATGCCGCAGACAGGGCAGGAGAAGGATCAGTTCCGCGAGCTACTCGACGACTTCCAACTTGCTGTTGGCAAAGTAACTTTGAGAACGATCGATGTCAAAGTTCTCACGCTCTGCTTTCTTCCTCCTCTTCCCTCCTCCTCTTCCTCCCTGTTTCGTCTCCTCCTTTCTCTTGCCCAGGATGAAGAAAACTTTGTTGAAGCAAAGGCGCTGGTAAGAGGGGAGAAGAGAGCTGGAGCCTGCAAACAGGAGGAGGAGGGGAACCAGGAGAGGATCCAGGAGGAGAAGCAGGAGGAGAAGCAGGAGGGGAAGCAGGGGAAGGAGGAGGAGGAGGAGGAGGCAGTGACAACTTGCAGGCGCGGCATGCGTACTCTCCGTTCGAGATCCCATCGGAGGTGAAAGCGATCTTGTCGGACGCCAAGGCAGGAGCAGACAGCAACTGCCAGGTGAGAGAGGAGGAGGAGGAGCGACGCAAGTGAACGTCTCGCAGGATCCGTTCTGGATCATCGTGCGGGCGCTGCGAGCGTTCGTGGAGGGCGAGGGAGGAGGATGCCTCCCCCTCAGTGGGATGCTCCCCGACATGCACGCCGACACCAAGAGCTACATCGACCTGCAGAATATCTACAGGTCTGGAGCAGGAGCAGGAGCAGGAGCAGGAGCAGGAGCAGGAGCAGGAGCAGGAGCAGGAGCAGGAGCAGGAGACAGAAATGCGTTGTAGAGGGGGGGAAGGTGAAGGAGAAACCACGAGTGAGGGAGGAAGGTGGAGATTGACGAGGAGGAAATGAGGAATGCAAGAATGCTAGCAGGAGCAGGAGCAGGAGCAGGAGCAGGAGCAGGAGCAGGAGCAGGAGCAGGAGCAGGAGCAGGAGGACAAGTCTGACAGGGATGGCAGGGAACAAGCAGCGAGGGACTGCAGTCACGTCTCAGCTCGGGTCCAGCAGATCTTAACCTCTATGAACCAGCGAGCCGACGTCATCTCCCAAGCTGAGATCTCCCTTATCTGTAAAAATGCTGCAAACATCCGCCTGGTGAGACTTGAATTCATTACTGTCCCTCTCCACACCTCTCACTGCTACTTTACCCTCCTCCTTATCATCATCATCAGCATCAGCATCATCATCATCATCATCATCATCCTCATCATCATCATTAGCAGCAGCAGCACCGCCACCATTCTTTCTCGGATTCATTCTTCTACCTCCCTTCCTCACTGTTGCGCAGGTGCGAACGAGGTCGCTGCAGGAGGAGTACACGTCTCCCTGCTGTGACGACTGGGGCTGGATGCTCGACATGCCTGAAGAGTTTCCCCACTACCTCTACGTCCTCCTACGTGCTGCAGACCGATACAAGGTAACGCTTTCCTTCCTCCCTTTTCGTGTCTTTTCTCTCCTCCTGTCGTTGCCTCCTCTCCTCTCCTCTATCGCCCTCCCTCCCTTTCTCCCTCCCTCCCTCCCTCCTCCTCCTCCTCTCCTCCTCCTCCTCCTCCTCCTCCTCCTGCTTCTGCTCCTGCTCCTGCTCCTGCTCCTGCTCCTGCTCCTGCTCCTGCTCCTGCTCCTGCTCCTGCTCCGGGTCCTCACCTTCCGATGGGGATGCCAATCTCGCTGCACAAGGCGCTCAAGATTTCCTTGAACCTCGCGACCTCGGCCTCATCCAGCGGCTGCATCTCCCCGGGGAAAGACCCGAAGTTGGTCTG
>NW_005434493.1:65108-67826 GCF_000315625.1 Guillardia theta CCMP2712
CCCTCTTCCAGGTCCCATTGGAGGTGGATTGGGGAGGCCATGAGAGCATGGCGAGCTCACAGGGTCTTCGAGTAGTAACCGAAGACACACGCGTCGCAAGAAGTGATTGACTTCAACCCGCCTTGATGAGTACTCGTTAAATTCGGACAGGCCTTACATGGACATGCACTGCACACGTCGAGATCAAAATAGGAGGGGCGGGGGGTGGGGGAAGGCGGAGAGAGAGGGGAGGAGGAAATGGGAGGAGAGGAATGAGGGGGAAGAAGAGGAGAAGGAGGGGAGAGGGAGGAAAGAAGAAGAAAGGAAGAGGGGAAACGATCGAGGAGGAGCAGGCGAACTTGTCTTTAGCGGCCCATGCAAGTGAGTAGATCGAGTCAAGCCTGCTGCCCTGCTGCTCCCCGCGCTCCTGAATCAATCCCTGATGCCAAACCATGAGAGCGAAGAGGATGACGAGTAAGAAGAGGACGAGGATGAGGAGAGGCGGGATCTTGGGGAGGAACACCAGGAAGAGGAGAGGGAGGAGGGGGACGGACTGAGCGAGGATGAAGGCTATGAGGAGGAGAGGAGGAGAATGCAGTGTCTTCTGACCGAACGATCGGAGGAGGCAAAGAAATCCTGCATAGCTCCCTCCTCCACAAACGCCTTCGACGTGTCCCATAGACGTGTAAAACCATCGCTTCCTCCGCTCGCTATCAGCTGCCACGACATCACTCGCTCTCCCTTCACAGCCACTTGAGCCCCTGAAGCTGCTGCTTCCTCCTTTCCTTTCCCTCGTCCCATACCCACCTCTCTCACACCGACAATGAAGAACAAGAAGCCACTTCCTCCTCCTCCTCCTCCTCCTCCTCCTGCCCTTGCACTTGCTGCTCTTCCTCCTTCCTCCCTCCCCTCCTCACCCGATCAGACGCAGGGCAGTGGCGGAGGGTCATGATGCTGTGAGCATGCGCGCTGGGGATGCAGAGACTTCCTGCCTTGGTGTTGGCGCGCCTGAAGGTCGATGAGCATCTAGAAATGGAGCAGCAGCAGCAGCAGCAGCAGCAGCAGCAGCAGCAGCAGCAGCAGCAGCAGCAGCAGCAGCAGCAGCAGCAGCAGCAGCAGCAGCAGCAGCAGCAGCAGCAGCAGCAGCAGCAGCAGCAGCAGCAGCAGCAGCAGCAGCAGCAGCAGCAGCAGCAGCAGCAGCAGCAGCAGCAGCAGCAGCAGCAGCAGCAGCAGCAGCAGCAGCAGCAGCAGCAGCAGCAGCAGCAGCAGAGATTCTACCGGAGGTCATGACTTCGGATGCTTCCGTCGTCTCCAGCTGAAGCGAGGAAGTGCTGTCTGCTCGCTTGTCAGTGCTGCCAATAAGACGGGGGACGGGAGTGAAGAGCGAGTGGAAGAGACGCAAACCGAGGAAAGCGGAGGATAGGATAGGATAGGATAGGATAGGATAGGATAGGATAGGATAGGATAGGATAGGATAGTATAGTATAGTATAGTATAGGATAGGATAAGAGAGGGAAGGGGAGGAGAGTGGAGGAGAAGAGAGCGGAGGAGAGGAGAGGGGAGGGGAGGGAAGGGGAGAGAATAGGAGAGGGAAAGGGAGGGGAGGGGATGGGGGAAGTGGAAAGGGAAGGAGAGAGCGAGAGCTCAATCACCGTGAGGGACTGTAGTCGATGTCTCGAACGTTAAGATCATGTGCGTACTTGATGCTGAAAGTTGTTTTTCCCGACCGCAAGTCCAAGCCCACGATCTGCGAAGAGCAGGACGAAGGAAGAGAAGAGAAGGAGTAAGATGAGATGAGTACGACGATGAAAGGGGGAAAGCGAGGAAGTTCAGGAGAATGAGGTGGTGTTGGAGAAGTAGGACGAGGACGAGGACGAGGACGAGGACGAGGACGAGGACGAGGACGAGGACGAGGGCGAGGACGAGGACGAGGAGGACGAGGGCGAGGACGAGGACGAGGACGAGGACGAGGACGGGGATCATGAGCAAAAAGCAGAAGGAGAGTCTAGACTTACCGACTGACCGCAAGCGCAGGCAACTCCAGCAGAGTGAAAAGGATCCCACGAAAGCTGCGTGTGAACCCATCAGTCCCCTCCTCTTCCTCCTTCAGTCACTGCTGCTACTGTCTCTGTGCTTCCTCCCTGCTCCCAAATCTCTGTGCCTCTACTCCTGTACTCCCGATCCATTTCTATACCATTTCAACCTCCTCCTTCCTCTCTCCTCCTTCCTCTCTCCTCCTTCCTCTCTCCTCCTTCCTCTCTCCTCCTTCCTCTCTCCTCCTTCCTCTCTCCTCCTTCCTCTCTCCTCCTTCCTCTCTCCTCCTTCCTCTCTCCTCCTTCCTCTCTCCTCCTTCCTCTCTCCTCCTTCCTCTCTCCTCCTTCCTCTCTCCTCCTTCCTCTCTCCTCGTCCTCTCGCCCCCCCCCCCCCGGCCTCTTTCTCCTCTTTCTCGGCCTTGCTCCGATTTTTTTATTCTTTCTGGGCATATTCCCCTTTCCCTCCCCGACGAGAATTTCCCGGTGCGTTTCAACCCCCAAAAGGTTTGGGTGATCTTTTTTCGGATTTTAACTTTTAGCCCTGAAAACCCAGCTAAGAAGACCAACCAGCAAGCTCGGAAACAGGAGGGGAGGAAAGAACAAAAACAGGAACGGAAAAAAAAAAGTAAGAGAGGAAGGAGAGGATTAAGAGTTAGAGGAAGACGAAAACTCCTAAGAGAACAGGAGTAGGAGGACCATAACCCGA
>NW_005434493.1:68155-78945 GCF_000315625.1 Guillardia theta CCMP2712
GTAAAGTAGGGCGAATGATGATGATGATGATGATGATGATGATGATGATGAGGAGGAGGAGGAGGAGGAGGAGGAGGAGGAGGAGGAGGAGGAGGAGGAGGAGGAGGAGGAGGAAATGGTGGTGGTGGTGGTGGTGGTGATGATGATGATGGAGGAGGAGGGAAACAGTGCTGGTGGTAGGCTAGCATGAGTTGGGAGGAAGGAAAATGAGAGGGGAAAGAGAAGTAACTGTTCTGACAGAGAGGTTTGATGAGGAGAAGGAGCGTAAGATCACCTCTGCTGTGTCATCGTTGTACTCCAGCAGCTGGACGTCATGGGAAGGAGCTCCTGTCTGCGACTTCCCCGGCAAGTCTCGTACTCCTTTCACCCCCACCGTTGCCACGAGGAAGAGATCAGCGTTAGTCTCCGCTCTGATGGAGGTGACGCATCGAGCCTGACATGTGCCTCTCAGCTGTAACTCCTCCTCCCTCCCTCCTCCCCCTCCCCCTGCTCCCTGCTCCCTGCTCCCTGCTCCCTGCTCCCTGCTCCTGCTCCTGCTCCTGCTCCTCCCCCCCCCTCCTGCTCCTCCTTTTTCTTCTTCTTCCTTCTCCTTCTCCTCCTTCTCCTTGCTCTTGCTCCTGCTCCTGCTCCTGCTGCTCCTGCTCCTGCTCTTGCTCCTGCTCCTGCTGCTCCTGCTCCTGCTCCTGCTCCTGCTCCTGCTCCTGCTTCTGCTCCTTCTCCTCCTCCTCCTCCTCACATTGTGTCGCAGAACGTAACCCGCATCCTCCATGATCCCCGACATTTTCCGGGCCCGCCTCTGTGTCTTGTCCAAGTCCCTTCCGAACTCATGGCGGGAAAGGCGGCGGGAGGGAAGGCTGGAGGAGGAAGAGGGCAGAACGTGGAGAAGATGAAGATATCCGAGCTCAAGGACTACCTCAAGTCCTTCAAGATCCCTCAGGTCTGACACCATGGGCTCTAGCCACAGACGAGCATGCGAGAGGAAGGGAGGGAGAGGAGTAGGGTGGGCGCCGGGACGATGTCAAAGGCGATGGGGCTCGTAATGCAGGGAGTGACATGCGATGTCAGAACGGGGAGAAGGAGGACCTTGTGATCAGAGTCAAGCTCCACCTCGCGTGAGTTCCGGCGCCTGCTGCATGCTCGAGGAGGGTGATCTGCTTCCGACAGGTCGAGGGAGATGAAGGTGGACGGGAAGGATCCCTTCGAGATGAAGCCAGCAGAGCTGCGCAAGGCGTGTGCTCAGCGCGGTCTCAATCCCATGGGAGAGCGAGACGAGCTCCTCAAGCTCCTCGTCGAGAACGAAGGAGGCTCGTCGGGGGGGGCAGGAGAGGAGCAAGGTGAGAAGGCAGGAGGGTTGACGACTGTGTGATCGAGACTGCTGTAGACAGCGAGGGCGTATCGCTTGCGAAGCGAGTGCTGGAGCTAGGAGAAGATCATTGCGGCATCCTGTGGGGAGACGTGCTCTCGCTGTAGCTGCGCTGACCCTCGCCTAGCTCGCTTCTCGGAGAAGACATAACCTCTCAGTCAAGCCCAGCGGCGATGAGGAAGCAATACCTGCTCATCTCCCAGAAGATCCACCCCGACAAGCTGCCATGTGATGCTCCTGCAGCCCCGGCATCGGCTCTGACGCCTCCCGCAGCGTTCGCTCAGGCTACCAAGGCTTTCCAGCTGCTTGTCTGCGCCTACGATGCCCTGACCCAACCCGACATGACCAAGGCAGAGGAGGAGGAGGAGGAGGAGGAGGAGGAGGAGGCGTGTTAGATCTGACGTGAGCTCAGGCCGACACCTCCAAGTCAAAGGCGAAGACGATCAACCGGTCGAACGATGGCTGCTACCGCACCGACGTCCACTGTCCTCGGTGTCAACGTGCCGTCCTGCTCCAACTCTCCTAACTTCCTCCAGGTGCTCGGCACCTTGGGGTGAGGCAATCGATGGGTTGGAACCTGCAGCATACAGCCACATGATGACCGGAATCAAGACGTAACCATCCTCCTCCTCCTCCTCCTCCTGCTCCTGCTCCTCCTGCTCCTCCTGCTCCTCCTGCTCCTCCTCCTCCGTCGCCCTTCCACACTCCCTTCTTCCTCCATTTCCTCGTTCTCCCTGACATCTCTGTTCTCCCTGACATCTCTGTTCTCCCTGACATCTCTCAAGGTACTGCTGTAGCACCTGCCTTCTCGACTTTGGTTGTATGACGGCCATTCACAAGTGCCCGTTCTGCCGGTCATCTCACACAAACCTCAGCCTGTCACTGCATCTGATGGGGATTGTACTTGCAGCAAGCAGTTCGAATACAACCCGGACCTCTACCATGACAAGATAGTCTGCGGGAACAAAGGGTGCTCCAAGAAATTCGGATTCATGTTGTACAACGTGTCTGAGACTCGGATGAAGCAGCTGAGGGAGGTGCCGTCCGGATGCTCTGCACGACTTGGGTGATGACGGCGGTTGTGGGCAGGAGCTGAAAGCGGCTCAAGAGAAGAGGCTCAAGAAACAAGAAACTCTAGACCGTCGGCACGCAAGAGCCAAGGAGAAGGGTTCGTGTTGACATGTCAGCCCACAAGTCTTGCTGAGTCCCTTGGAAACAGGAATTTCTGTCTCGGTAGGAGAAGACGAGGAGCTGAAAGAGCAGATCAAAAGCTTCGAGCATGGCCTCCTGAATGAATGCCCCAAGTGCGGCTGGAAGGTAAAGGGCGGGGGGGGCTGCTGATGTAGGAGGAAGGGCTGATCTCGATGGGCAGCTGAAGAAACGAGATGGGGAGGAGGAAGCGAAGGAGCATCTCAAGGAATGCAACGACGACAAGAAGATCATGGCGTACCAGGTCAGCGCAAGGCGCAGCGCTTTCTCCTCTCACCCAGCGCAGAGGCGGAAGCGAGTCCAGAAGGAGACAGAGCTTGCCAAGGCGAGCAGGAGGTCTGAGGTGCTGCCCCTGCCTTGCAGTTGGCTGAGTGCTCGGGCACAGGGGGCAGCAGGAAGAGGTTGTAAACCTGCGGACTTGGGAGTTCCTGGGGGCAGAGAACGAGAACCTGTGGATGCTTTCGTTGGAACAGCTCCGCAAGCAGTGTAAGAGCTACAAGATCGACGACGAGGGCGAGAAAGACCAACTCATTGCAAGGCTAGTCCGCCACCGCAACTCCTTGGACGCGTCCCGGCTGCTCACAGACGCGGGAGGGGAGGGGGATGCGAAGAAGCAGAAGAGTCGCATCCCTACCCACCAGACGCTGCCGAGTAACCTCGAGTCTCTCTCTGTCTCGCAGCTCCGATCAGTCGCCGCGTCCCATGGGATCGAAGTGAAGGGAACCAGCAAGGCTGACATCATCCGCGCCATCGAGAAGGAGAGGTTCCGAGACGAGCCCCAGCTCAGGCTGACTATGACAGCTGAGAATGAGGAGGACGAAGTCCTGCCCAGCAAGAGACGGAGGGCCGCAAAGAAGTGACAGCTCCTTCCCTTCCACTTGCCTCGTCTCACTCTCCTCTCAGATCGACACTCGATGACGACGACTCTGATGACGGAGGGAAGCGGAGTCGAAGCAAGGTGACCGAACCTCTGCCTGTTTTTGTTGCATAACTCACTTTTCTCTTTACTTCCCTCTCTCCCTCCGCCTCTTACAGAAATCTAAGAAGAAGAAGGCGCTAGACGACGATGACGATGACGATGACGAGTTTGTTCCAGATGACGAATAAGATTTTCTCTGAGTGGTAGAGTCGACTAACTTGCAGTGCAAAGCTCACTCATGCTAACTTCGCAGCATTTCTGAACTAAATTGAATGAATTGATATTAACAGTAATCTTATGAATCGGCTGCGCGGCGCGGCCGGCCTTGCAAACTACGTTTGACTTCTTTGGTTAATAATTCAAAATCAGTACGAGTCCCACCCGGATCCACCGCCCGGCGGCTCCGGGCATGGGGGACCGGGAGGTAGTGAGTTAGTTGAGTAAAAAGTGTCGTAGTAGTATCAAGATCACGCAGGTTTGACTAGGCTTTTTTATGCATGGAGAGGGGAGCGAAGGAGAGGAGAGGAAGAGACTGAGGCAGCACAGGAACGCTGAGAGCGTCAGATACGAGAACAAGGAAGAGGCATGAGGACCTGCGTGCCTCCTGCCTGGCCCGGAGCCTTGCTCTTGCTCTCCTTGATGTGGATGCCTCCAATGCTGGCCGGCAAAGGCGCATTCATGGTAGACACCCTACAAGTTCACGAAGTGCCGATCGTCTTGCAGAGAGTGGTTCGTGATAGCACAGGTAGAGCAAGTCGCGATGCTGCTGCCTCCTGTGATGATGCTCGAGGTGTCTGGGTCAAGAACGAGCTTCACTCCATGGCGTTCACGGCGATGCAGCGACAGGAAGGCATCGTCGCCTCCTTCTGCTTCAGGACCTCTTGCTCAGCGCAACACCAACAGCAGGAACACATAGACGCTTCCTGCCTCCTGCTGACAGCCCGGCAGGTTGAAACCCTTCTTGAGCTGGTCAGGGGCGGCGACTCTCGTTGGAACGTGACGGTAGTTTCATCACCTCATCGACTTCCCCCGCGCATTCCTGTCTTCCTCCATTACTCATCAGGCAAAAGAGCTTCCTTCCTCCCCCTCCCACCCTTCTTCTCTCTGTGCTCCCAGGCTGACCCTTGCTCTTACTCTGTGCTCTCCGTCTGACCCTTCCTCTTCTGCCCCCCCTGTGATTCCTCCTCCTCCTCTCCCTCTTTCTCCCCCTCTCCCTCTTTCTCCCCCTCTCGCTCCCACTCTTCCTCTGACCCGCGACTAGGTCTCACTGAGCTGCACGTCCTCTCGACCTCGTGGGCAGATGCTGGTGAGCCGGAGGCTCCGTAACGAGGATCTGAAACCCTCGACCTACTGCAGTGGAGAACGCGAATATTTTCTGCTCCCGCTGGTCCTGCTCCCCGTCAGCTCTGCGATCCCTTGCAGAGCAGCTGGAGGAGGTGCAGAGTGAGTTCAACACCTCCAGGTTGCGACCTTGACCTGACGCTTCTCACCTGCCGCACAGCTGGGCTGGCAGGTGGACAGCGCAGGGGGTCGGGAGGGAGGGAGCAGCTGAACTTGGCAAAGTTTCTCTTCCCTGAGTGCCCCAAATCTTTCTGGGAGGAGAGAGGTGAGGGAGTGGAGGAGCAGCAGATTTCTGTAGTAGTCCCGTCGCACAACCATGCTCCCTTCGTCGTCACTGCTCTGCTCAGCCTCAACGAGTCAGCTCGCTACATGTGGGAGAGACGCTGCAAGGACGGAGGACGCTGTCTCCCGGTGGAGGTGCTGGTGGTGGATGACGCATCCACGGACGAGACGAGCAGGAGGGTGGCTGAGTTCCAGCAGCGATGCCAGCTGACCTCGAGCAGGTAAAGCTGTCGGCCTCATGCTGATGACTGGCTGACATGTTGCCTCTGGAAGGTGGATGAGGGTGAGGAGCGTGAGGAACAAGCGGCGGCTGGGAGCTGCGAGGTCGAGGAACATCGGAGTGGAGGAGAGTACCGGCAACTTCATCTTGTTCTTGGACGCGGACGACATCGTCTTGCAGGGGCACCTCCTACTTCTCGCGGCGGCGATCGCGTCCAACTCATCCTTCCTTGCTGTCCGCAGCAGGATCCAGCTTTGGGATGCGGAGGCCGGGAGGAGCTTGATGGAGGAGGTGAGCTGGCGATGGAAGGAGGCGATAGAGCGCGGAGCACCGACGAACCTGGTAGTTAGGAAGGAGGCGCACCAGTGCGTAGGAGGCTTCCCTGCTGACCTCCCTCGCGGTGAAGACATGGTCTACGCTCAGAAAATCGAGCTCCTCGCCTCGCACGTTGGCGGGGTCCTCGCAAAAGTGCAGGAGGAAACAGTCAGGTACAACAGACGCGCTGGCAATAGCCTCGACCGACAACGTGACAAGTTTGCTGTATAAACGATTACCTGACAGTGAAGGCGAAGGAAAGGTAGGAGGAGGGCAGCACGTTAGTAGCATCAGGAGGAGGAGGAGGAGGAGGAGGAGGAGGAGGAGGAGGAGGAGGAGGAGGAGGAGAAAGCAAGTATGAAAGTAGTTCTAAATCTATGTATTGTACATACAGAAGGTTACATGACAAGATCAATTAAGATCATGGAAGCGATAATGAAGATAATCCCAATGAAGTAAAACTCCTTGCGGACGCCGACGCTCTTGTTGGGGCGGCAGTGCCGAGCGCCGTTCTCCAAGAGAATTTTCAGCCACACGTCCCTTTGACTGATGCTTGGCATCAGCAGCCTCACGGCCTCTGACTGCTCCTCTCCCGCCGCGTCCCCGTTGAGCTGGATAGCAAGAGGGTTGTTCCCGGCCACACAGACCGACATGCCTTGGAGGTTGAGGGTGCTGAGCTGGTTGGAGAAGGCGGGAGGGTCCGTGAAGATCCGCATCAGCTTCTTGTCGACCACGCACAGCACTGAGACCGGCTCCTCCATCCCCTCGACCTCCAGCAGCAGCTGCCCCTGGTGTCCCCCCACAGACTTGGATCCCCGCTTGTCCATGTAGTCTCCGAACGTCATGCTGTTCCCGGGTGACCGGGCGTTGTTCTGTTCGTGCTTGCTCGGAGCCTTGGGAGGAAAGTGCCTGCTGGACCCACGAGACGACCGGCTGGGGCAGCGAGAAATCTGATGCTGACTGCAGTCCTGCGCCTCCCGCACTCCTCCATCAATCCCGCTCTCGAGCTTTCTCACGAAGCTCATGTGAGGGTCTTCTCGAGACGAGCTCAAAAAGCTCGCGTTCATGTTGCTGTCTCGGTTCTTGTTCCCGTGCCAGGAGTTGAAGGCTTGCGGGGAGGGTCTGCCGCGAGGCTGCGACAAGTAGGAGTTGACTTCCCGGATGCTGGAGGAGCGATGGAGGTTCGGCAGCTTGCCCTGAGAGAACCCCCGGTTCTCCTCTCCCTCCACCTTCTTCGGAGGCTTGGAGAAGAGCTTCGCCTTGCGGAACTCCGCCACAGGCTGGAGAGAGTCGATGAGCCGCATTACCTCCTCCCCTCCCACCGCCATGAGGTCGCTAACGCTGAGCTCGAAGCACCGGCACTGCTCGATGGCTCGGATGTCGCACGTTCGCTGCAGCTCCTCGATGTTGTGGAACTTGGCCGAGGGATCTTTGACGATACGCTTGCAGGTGGCGATGAAGGTCATTTCTCCGAAGAAGTCCCCGCTGCTGAGCTCTTCCACCACCTTCTTGTCGTGAACAGCTTGAGCACGTCCCATGTCAATGAAGAACATGGACGTGCCGATGGTGCCCTTAGCAATGATGCATTCACCCGGCTCAAACATGCGCAGCTGGGAGGGAAGCAGTCAGCAGGAGAGCGGTCAACCTCCCTATGTTACCTTCATCGCTTCAAGACATGCGCACACGCTATACGTCGACATGTTCGAGAACATTTCGAACTGCCTCCAGCTAGCTTGGAAGAGTCGAGGAGGGGGGTTCGCTTTGCTCTCGGGAAGACCGACTCGCACATCGCAGCTGGCGGCTCGATTCATCCTGAAGCTTGAGTTGAAGTTCTCAGCGTCTTGCAGGAAAGATTTCCTCCTTCCATGGACGTCCATGGGTTCGGCAGATTCCGCAGAGGAGGCGACAGCTTCTCCTTCCAGGCTGCAATGCTGGGCTCCGCTCGGACTTGTCGATTGAGACTGCGAGCCCGTGAGCCCGCAACCTGGGCTGTGATGGAGCCATGGATCGTGCGCAGACACATTCAGTGTCATCATCTTCCAGAGCGCGGGCTATGGCAGGTAGCGACGAAGAAGGAGCGAGTGAACGAGGCAACAGGGTGAAGGAGCAGGTAAGAGGGAGGAGGGGAGGAGGGGGGGAGTCTGGGCAAAGACCAAGGAAGAGGAGCCAGGGTTGACGAGGACTGGCGAGGGGCCTTTTATGGACCACGTGGGGTGGTCAAACACAAGTAGTACGGGTGTTGTCTACCTTGATATGATTGGAAAAATAGGGGTGGGTCTTTGGATTCAAGATGGGTGGGGTGGGGCAAGAAGCTTTTCTTCACGGATACCATGCTGACCGACCCTTTTTTAAAATGTTTTGAGTCGGAATGGCAACATCACCACCCTACCCCCTATTTCACTGAAAAAATGTTGAAATTAACCCCTACTTGGAGATGATTTACACGAAGCAGGGGTCCCTTTCCCAGGAGCAAAGAAACCCCAACCCTTCGAGTGGTTTAAAACAACTTGTAAATCCGAGGAAATGTTGAAGTAAACTTTGAAGATAATTCCAGAAATGTTCAAATTTGCTGAAATAGAATCGAAACTTTCCCCCTCACCTTACAGCCACCATTTGCGACCCTTGCACACCCAGATCATTCTCTAATTATGCTACTAATCTCAGACTCACAGGCTCCCCACCTAACCTCCTCCTTCTCCTCAGCCGGATATATTTGTGTATGTACAATGGAAGTCACGCTACTTGAAGCTAGTTCGGGGACTGCGCCGAACAGTCACAAGGTAGTCTATCATCTCTCAACGACTGCCAGTGCAGTATCTCAGTGACCCGACTGTCAAGAGGCCGCATGCAACAACTCCTTTTAATGAGTCACGGGCCCGGAGCCTTTCTCCGCTTTTGTCCTAGTACTCAAAGTTTACTTAAAAATCAGTACGAGGACCCGGTACAAGTGCAGTGCCCGTGACGGCCCGGAGTCCGGCGTCTCGCCCGGCCCGGCCCTGCGGCCAGTGATCGGACGCTGGGCCCCTGGGCAGCCCCGCCGGGCGGGCCGGCGCCTCCGGGGCCCGGGCCGGGCCGGGGGCACCCGGCCCGGGCCGGTGACTGAGGCACTGGAGTCTCAGGTTCACAGCCGCCGCCGCAGTTACTGAGTGAAGTTTGGGGGACAGCCTGGCAATCGGCAGGATGAGGACGGGCCGTTGGTTCGAGTCTGGCTGACCCGACAGGCTCAGTGACAGTCTTTTCTCCTCTGCGGCCCGGTACTCGGTGACCGTACGGTATGGCCCTATCCGATCATTGTCTTTTCTTCCTCGTACCTTTTTAACTTAACTTTGAGTAAAGAAGATTATCTCTGTTCGCCCGGCTATAGCGAGGACTAGTCTCTTCCACTTGAGTAAAAGTTAGGATTGTGCAGCTGGGGCGGGGAAGCAGGCAATGGCGAGGCAAGGATAGAGAATTTTGCATAGCTTGTATAACATCTTTGCTGACAATCATACTCGACTGACATCTCAACCCATCATAATCTCCAAGGTTGTTCAGATCATTTCCTAAATTACATCTCAGTTCGTAAAGGACAGATTTCTACCTTCATATCGTTGAACTTCCAATCCTACCATCATCTGTCTCTCCACTTGTTTCAAGGATGCGTCTCATCATCGTTGGGATTGCGATGATACAGTTTTGTTACGGTAAGAGCTGGTGGAGAAGGGAGATGCGAACGTGGTGAGCTGCTGCTGCTGCTGCTGCTGCTGCTGCTGCTGCTGCTGTAGTTGTCGTTGTCGTCATCATCGTCATCGTCATAGTCGTCGGAGCGAGTTGGAAAAGACTATTTTGATGTTGACGATGACGATGATGGAGATTATCATGATGATGAAAGTATGCGATCGTGGTGGAGGAGGTCCTCCGCTAAATGAGTGCGATGTTGTCATGCCAGTGACGAAGCCAGTGGCTCAGGTGAAGTCCTCACAGCGAAGGATGAGCATGAAGTAGGCGTTGTGTTTCCTTCGTTGCCGGCAGATTGACCAGACGACAGGTCGATGTCAACAGCGCTGTGCCCTCAGAAGATCTTGACAGCATGCTGCTCGGCCCCTTTCACAAGGCATTTCCCTCCTCCTGTCCTCTCCCCTCCTCTATTCCGATCCCCTCCCATCCCTCCGGAATCCCCCCCTTCCCTGGCACCCTCTCCTCTCCAATTTCCCATCGTCTTCGCGCGTTTCCCCTGCCGCTCTCCTTCTGCCTCTGCTCCGTTCTTGATCCTCTCTCGTTCTCGTCCCCTGTTGTCCTCCTCCTTCCCTCCTCCATCCCTCCGCCATCTTCGCACGCCTGCTTATGTCGGAGCACTAGGCTAGCAGGAACCCGATCTTCTCTCCCAACGCAAGCTTCTCTTTCTTCTGCCCGTGGCATCACAAGCATCTCAAATGGCAGGCCAAGGATGTCTTCAACCCTGCCGCCCTCGTCCGCGGTCAGCAGCCCGACCCTCCCGTCCTTGTCCTCCCCGCTGACCCTCCAGCAGACCACAAGGTTCACCTCCTGTTCCGCGCCGAAGATTTCGATGGGATGCATGCGGGGACTTCGAGGATCGGGCTGGCCAGGAGCGAGGACGGGCTGCACTTCCCCGCAGAGGACACGCATCCCTCGCCCGTCCTCTTCCCTGCGCCGGAGGAGGGAGACTGCTGCTTCAGGGTCGACTACCTCGAGGACACGTGCAAGGACAAGTGCCAAAGGGACACGGCGGCTGGGATGGTGAAGGTGGGGGAGGGCAAGTACAGCATGTCGCTCTACGATGCTGAGGGAGGATGCGAGGACCCGCGAGTCGTTCAAGATGAGGAGGGAACTTACTTCATGCTGTACACGGTGATCCTCCTCCTGCACCTCCTGCTCCTCCTCCTCCTCCTCCTCCTCCTCCTCCTCCTCCTCTTCCTCCTCCTCCTCCCTGGTCTCCTCCTCCTCCTCCCTGGTCTCCTCCTCCTCATCATCATCATCATCATCATCTAGTCTCCTCCTCCTCCTCCCCCAGTCTCCTCTTGCTCCTCCTCCTCTAGTCTCCTCACCCTCCTTCAGTCGTACGATGGGCATGTCGCGCGCTTGTCGGTTGCATCTTCCAACAATCTCACCACGTGGACCAAACACGGACTTGCTTTCAAGCA
>NW_005434493.1:79045-80914 GCF_000315625.1 Guillardia theta CCMP2712
ACCTCTTCTGCTTCCAATGCCTCTCACTGCCTGCAAGCTTCTTCATTGCTACTTTGATCCTCTTGCCTTCTCCCGCAGTTCCTCACCCGTCACTCTCCTGTATTCACCGACACGCACTCAACCTCTCGCCTCCTCTCCTCTCCCTCTCTCTCCTCCTCCTCTCCTCCTCCTCCTCCTCCTCCTCCTCCTCCTCCTCCTCCTCCTCCTCCTCCTCCTCCTCCTCCTCCTCCTCCTCCTCCTCCTCCTCCTCCTCCTCCTCCTCCTCCTTCATCCTCGTTCTCTTTCTCCTTCTCTTCTGGTTCCATGAAAGAATTGGATTCCTGTCGACACGAGCAACACCATGTCGGGCCGATGGACAGGAGGAGTGCTTGCCCCTCGCCCCGGCAGGTCTGAAGGAGAGCAGGAGAGCAAGAGAGGCAGGAGGAGAGAGCAGGAGAGCAAGACGGGGAGGAGGAGACAGCAGGAGAGAGGGGGGTGAACAGGGGCAAGAAGCGAGGGCACGACAAAACCTTCGAGCGATCGGAGCTCAACAAGGGCAGCTAGATCGGGCAAGAACAGGAGTGAGAAACAGGAATAGAATGAGCAGCAGCAGCAGCAGCAGCAGCAGCAGCGAGAGGAGGAAGAGTTAGACGGAGAGCGGCGAGAGCAGCAGCAGCAGCAGCAGCAGCAGCAGCGAGAGGAGGAAGAGTTAGACGGAGAGCGGCGAGAGCAGCAGCAGCAGCAGCAGCAGCAGTGACAGGAGCAGCAGGAACAGGAATTGATTGCTATTCTAGCTGGGACAGTGACTTGGTGGAGCCTGGACCTCCTGCCATGTTGAAGGGCGACAAGATCCTTCTCATCTACAATGCAAAGAATAGCGCCAAGCAAGGTCTCCTCCTCCTCCTCCTCCTCCTCCTCCTCCTCCTCCTCCTCCTCCTCCTCCTCCTCCTCCTTCTCCTCCTTCTCCTCCTTCTCCTTCCTCCTTCCTCCTTCCTCCTTCCTCCTGCTACTCCCACCCTCTCTCCCTCCCTCTCTCCCTCCCTCCTCCTTCCCCTCTCCCCCCGTCTCACTCGTTGGTCTCCTAGACTGAGATCGCCGCCCTCAACGACAAGATTCGCATGCTCGAGATCGAGCTAGAGAAGGTGACATGGCAGACTTGCCTCCCCTTCTCCTTCCTCCTCCACCTGTGCCTCCTTACCTCCGAGCCGATAGCCCCTGCGCTTGCTTGCTCTTCTCCCGTCCTCTCCGCCTCCTCCTCCTCATCTTCTCCTACAGATCTCCTCCAGCATGGGCGGCTTCTCGGGTCTCACGGACAGCGGAGGAGGAGGCGGAGGACTGTCGGCATCGCTGTCAGAGAGTTCGAGTAGGGATGCGTCGCTCCACACCGACCTGTGGGATCGCAAGGTGCAGGATGGAGGTTTCTTGAGCATGGCAACAGAAAATGGCTTCGCAGCATTGCGCCGTCAGGTATTCCTTCTTTCCTCCTCCCCTATTCCCTCTCCATCGCCCTCCTCCTCCTCCTCTGTACTCCTCTCTCCTCCGCAACTTCCCTCCTCCTTGTTCCCCCTCCATGTGTCTTCTCCCTCGACCTCGACCTCTTCCTCCTCACGTCCTCTCCTCGTGTCTGACACATGGCAGGACAACCAGGTCGCTTCCCTGCAGAAGCTCATTGACTCCTTGGAGAAGGAAAGAGACGCCCTAGCAGAGAAGGTCAGATAAACAGCCCTCCTCCTCTCCTTCTTCCGCCCCTCTCCTCTCCTCTCCTCTCCTCTCCTCTCCACTCCCTCTCCTCTCCTCTCCTCTCCTCTCCTCTCCTCTCCTCTCCTCTCCTCTCCTCTCCTCTCCTCTCCTCTCCTCTCCTCTCCTCTCCACTCTCCTCTCCTCTCCTCT
>NW_005434493.1:81810-84018 GCF_000315625.1 Guillardia theta CCMP2712
CAGTGCTCGAGCAACGAACCTGAGCCGTTGAAGCGCCTGAAGCATGCTAGCGATCATGAGGAGGAAGACGAGCATACGTCGACCTGCCACCATGATGGTGGGTGCGTTTGTGTTGCCGCTAGTCACCATCGGCCATGACGACGCGTCCACCACCCGCAGCCCCCGCACCCCTCGCACACGCAGAAGGGGATCGAGGACGGCGAGGGGGTCCCCGTCAGCTCCCATCCTCGCTGTCCCCGCAGGGTGGTAGACGGTCCCACCTACCGCTCGGATCTGACACTCCCAGAAGGAGTCGGGCGTCTCCTCCAGAGGCTCCGACGGGCAGCCGCAGGAGGAGGCCTGGCAGTCGCGCTGGTTGTAGAGGAGCTTCCCGTCCGTCCATTCCCGCATCTCCGCCGTCCTGACGATGCGCAGGATGAGGCGGATGCCCTCCAACAGCGTGGCCATGTCGTCTGGGTGCCGCAGGTACTTAGGGTCAACCCGAGGAGGGTCGAGCGGGTCAGCAGAGCGCAAGGAGACGCTGCCGGTGGTGCCCGGGTGGAGGAGGGTGGGGAACATGGCGAGGCCGTGGGTGAGGGGGGAGATGTCGTACCATCGCAGCATCTCCTCGTTGAAGCCGAAGTTGAGGAAGTCGGAGCGAGAGCCTGCAGCTGCGATCATGTGGAGCTGCAGGTCAGGCAGCGTCAGCGACGGCCGCGTCCTCGAGAACGAGACGGCCTCGAGCATGGGTGAGGTCAGGGGTCCCCTATGGGCGAGGAGCCAGGAGAGGAACGACCAGGTGCTGGTGGCATCCTTCCTGCGATAGGAGACGGGGCTGGTGACGTTGAACATGAGGCCGTAGAAGAAATGATCCTGCAGATTCTTTCCCACCCCAGGGGAGGAAACCTTGACCTCTATCCCGTGCTTCTTCAGCTGCTCCTCCTCCCCGACCCCGGACAGCATCAGGAGCTTCGGAGTATGCACGGCACTCGCTGCCAGCAGAATCTCCTTCCTCCCCTCCACGTACACGTCCTTCCCGTCCTCCCCTCGGAACCACACTCCCTTGGCCTGGCACTTCTCCTTTCCCCCTCCCTGCTGCCCGCTGCAGTCGATCTCGACCTTGAGGACCGTAGCTCCTACGACCACCTCCAAGTTCCTCCTCCTCATCGCAGGACGCAGGTAAGCCCTGCTCACGCTCCACCTCCTCCCCCTGTACGTCGTGCTCTGCAGATGCGCACATCCCTCCTGCTCCTTCCCGTTGTAGTCAGGATTCTCTCCCAGCCCCGCCGCTGCACATCCTTCCACGAACGCTGCTGTCAAGGGACTCCGCTCCACGGGGTCGGAGACGAACAAGGGGCCATGAACGCCATGGTAGCTCGACCAGCGAAGGTTCTGGTTGTTCTCAGCCTTCTTGAAGTAGCGCAGGGCGGTCGTGTAGTTCCAGCCCGTCGCTCCCCGTCGCTCCCACTCGTTGAAGTCCTCAGGGTTTCCTCGCACGTACGCCATGTAGTTGATCGAGCTCCCTCCTCCTAGTGTCTTCCCCATCGGCCACCTGCAGCATCCGTCCTTCCCCTTCACCGTGGGGTCCTGCGTGCACGAGATCGATCTGCATGCGTGTCCTTCCTGCTGCTCCGTCTCCACCTGCCAGTCCCGCTTCGTGCGCTGCAGCGTCCCGCAAGCAAGAGGGACGTCGAGGAGGAGGTTGGAGTCCCTCGGCCCGCTCTCGAGCAGCAGCACGCTCAGGTCCTCCTCCTCGCTCAGCCTCGCGGCTACCACGGAACCTGACGATCCTCCTCCCACCACGATCACGTCGTAGGCCTTCTGGGTTGGCAGGGAGAGAGGGCCACGAGGAGAGGAGGGGAGGAGAGCCAGGAGCGAGAACCAGAGGCTGGTAAGTTTGTCGAGAGATTCATCGAGGAGAAGAATATTCTCGTCGGACAAACTTATGCTCCCCAAGAGGGACGCAAGGGATCCGAGAACCTGGTCCATGAGGAGCTGGAAAATAATAGAATCAGGACAGAGAAATGGCAAGGAGAGGAGGAGGAGGAGGAGGAAGTGAGAACGAGAACGAAGAGCAGGGGAGGGAACAGATGGAAGGGGGAAGGAGGGGGGCGGGGGGGGGGGGGGATCATATTTGATCACGGGGAATCTCGTCTTCTCGCGCGCCTCTCGCTTTCATTCTCTCTCGGTCTTCGCATTTGTATCAATATCATCTACTCCACATTTCTG
>NW_005434493.1:84118-91160 GCF_000315625.1 Guillardia theta CCMP2712
GAGAGAGAGAGAGAGAGAGAGAGAGAGAGAGAGAGAGAGAGGAGGAGGAGGAGGAGGAGGAGGAGAGAGAGAGAGAGGGAGAGTGAGCGTGGGGAGGAGGTGGGGCGGGGGGGGAGGCACGGGGAAGGAGGAGGAGGAGGAGGAGCAGCAGCAGCAGCAGGATGGCTTACGTGAACATCTAGCACCACCAGCATCGCCACCACCGTCACCGCCACCGCCATGTTAAACCTCCAGGCCATGGTTTGGGTGTGGTCGCAAAAACGTTTTCGACTGTCGGGATTTATTTTGAAATTCTTCGTCAACAATTAGTGAGTTCATTGCAACATTTCAAAATTTGTACCACGCTGCTTTGATACGTGATAGTCATCTCCTGCTCCGTTCTCATTATTTTCTCCACTCCCGTAAGCTCCCTCCTTTCTCCTCCCTCCCTCCCTCTCCCTTCCTCGCTGTGTGACCTCATTCAGGATCCACCTCTTCCTCCTCGTCATGGACTGTAGAACTTCGAGCATGTTGACGTCACGTCGGAGCTCGATGAGATGCATCAGCTCAGCAGAAAGAGGAATGATCATTGTGAACAACTCAGCGGAAGAAGCAGGAGGCAGACCCCCAGCAGAGCAAGACCAGTCGATCACCAACATGGATGGCCCAACATGGATGGCAGAGCAGCACATCGCTACGGCTGTGAACCTGACCAGTTCGACACAACCTTTCAATACAAGAGATGCTAACGCGAGCTAAACATTCACTCCAGATGATGTCAGCTTGCGGACAGCGGCGTCATCGGGGTCAACAGACGAGAGAAAGTTCGACGTCCTCGGGTGCTCAGGGTCGGCCCTGGCACGTGAGAAGGACCAGAGTCCCGAGTTGAGCGCTCGCATCGATTCATCCTGCATCTTCTGAGCCTCCATGCGAGCAACCTGGACAAGTGTCAGGGAGGAGAAGGACTTAGGTACTGACAAGGCATACCGCTGCCTTGTGGCTGGAAAGCTGAGCACTGTAAGCCGAGTTCAATGCATCATTCCATACCGAGCGCGCCCTGTTGGCCACGTCATGAATTTCGTTCATCTTCTTCCCAGCTTCCAAGTGTTCCTCTTTGGAAGTAATACACAAATCAATGAGGGTCAACAAAAAGAAACAAAATCAAATGAGAAGAAAAAATGTGCACGAAGAGACATAGTATGGCACTTACTTGCAGCGGGGTGGTAGGGAGGCAACTGATACTTCATCTGGGGCTTGTTGACAAGCTGGGATCCCTTCTTGCCTGCATCAACACATCATGCATTGCTTTGAACAAGTCGTGGAACACAACACCTTGCTTGTAGTAGTCGTAGTCGTAGGGCTGATATCCCCATCCGAGCATGGACTCGAGGTAGCGGATGTCGTAGGACTGCTCTGCAACGGTGTTCTCGAGGGAAGAGACCTTCTCCTTCAAGTCATTGTATCCCTTCTCGCCGACAGACTCTCCGCAGTTGTCCTCGTCGAAGACAATGCCAGCCTTTCCGCTGAGGGTGCCCTGCCACATCCTCCATGCAGAGTAGGCATCAGGGTAGAGAGACTGGTAACCGTCCATCACAGTCTCCCAGCAGCAGCCAAAATAGTCAGAGGCCTGCCACATCGCCTGCTTGCAAGGGGAGGCAACATCGTTGAGCTCGTGAATGTTTCCGCACCACTTCTGGATGTACTGAGAGAAGGCAGGGAGGTTGACGACCGACTTGCACCTGCCGTAAACAGGATGCATGGAGATGTAGGCATCCTCGGGATCAGCAGCAGGAGCGGCGGCGGCAGCCTCCTCGCTCTCGCCCTCGGCTTCAGGCGACGCCTCCTCGACATCAACCACGGTAGGAGCGTTGCCAGAGATGGCAGCGGTAGCAAGTCTCATCTGCATCATGGCAGACGGCTTGTTCGCTTCGGAAACGGTGTGGACGAGGAGGGCAAGGAGGGCGGTGGCGCAAAGAAACATGAGCGCGGCCGCGCGCTTGCTCATGGGTACAGCCATGGTTTGCGAAGAGGCAGATTCGCTTCGAAGGGGTACCCTATTTAGCACCACACTAGGGGTGGTTTCATGTATGGGGGTAGGGGTAGAAAAATGTCAAAATCTCGGGTAGGTAGTCTGAAAGGCAATGCAGCATTCCGAAGGTCATTGTTTGCTATAAAGTACCGGTCATGGTCGGATAGAAGTTGATGTGAGGGAGGTAGGGGTTATCAAAGTTGAATTGACATAATAGGGGTGGGGTTATTGGGTAGGGGAACCTCCCGGAGGCTCATCCTTTACTCAACATACCCCTTACTGAGAGTACCGGGCCAGCGGGCCGGGCCGGCGAGTCACTGAGTGAGGAGTGAGGGCCAGGCCGCGCCCCGGATCGCCGCCGACAATTAGGTCTTTCTCAAAGTTAACTGATAAAAATCAGTACGAGGACAATCAGGAGAGTCGAGGAGGCTTGACCCTGACACTGTCGCACAGGCCCAACCTTCGGAACCGAACCCAATTACGGAAGTTAGAGTTAAGTTTCAATCATCAGAGTCAGTTTGGGGGACGGACAGCAGTTGGCAGGATTAGGTTTGGTTCTCGCTGTCTTTTCTCTTCTCGCCGTTTGGCCAATCCAATGATCGGACCGGGCCGGAAAGGGACACCGGGGCGGGAGTAGACGCCGGGCCGCGCGTCCGGCGATCCGATCGGTACGCGGCCGCATGCCACGGTGACGACCGTGACGGTCGCCGGACAAGCCTGAACTTCGGAAGTTCAACGGCCCGCCGGGCCGAAGCCAAGCGGCGGCAGCTCAGTGCCCCCGCTGACGAGCCGCGGGGCCAGTGCGGCCCGGCCCAGCGCTCCGGCCGCGGGCACCCCGGCAGGCAGCCTGGCCGGGCCCGGGCTCACTTTCGGGCCGGCGACAACTCAGTGACTGGCTCACATGCGGAAGTTGGAAGTTTGACATGCTTCCGAAAATGGCGGTTGGGGGTCCGAGGGTCATTGAGGGGGTACTGCTGAAGGGAGGGAAGACTCGTGTATCGGTGGGGTAGTCAACACGGAAATCACTTCAGTACCCGTACATATGACTGATATATTTGGGGTAATGATTTCACAGGGAGGAGTGGGGATAACCTTACTCAAAGTTCAGGGGTGGGGTGGTCATGGTGACTTGTTGCCCTTGCAAATTCTGGGTAGGGTAGACGGCCAGGGGGCGGCAGCACAATAGGTCTACGGGGTGGGGTAGTGTCAAGGGGTGGGTAGTCGTGTGGTACTTGTGTGGATAGGAAATTAGGGGTACTAGAAGACAACAGGTAGGACGACGATTGCTAAGTGGGGTGGGTGGGTTGGTAGGGTGGTCAATTGAATGATGGCAGAAGAGCTTGACGACTTCATGCTGGTAAGGAATGGCAGAAACGAAGTGAAGCGACGATGCCGTGGGAGGAGAGGAGAGGAGATAACAAGATAGCCTGGGACAGCACAGGACCAGAGCCAAAGATGACAGATGATTGACGAACATAACAAGGGAAGCTTCCAATAGGCATACTGGAGACCAAAGGCAGGAGGGTTGGAGCAGGCAGGCAGGGCACTTGAATGAGTACGTGGGAAGTTGCATTAAGGTATATAATGTCTCGAAGATATAGAATGAGGCATTTCATGTGAAAGGAAGCGGTAGGTAAGGATCATGAAAAGGAAAGCCTTCCAATGTTTGTCGTGTAGTTTCTCAAGTATCATAGGAAAACAGGGTAGATTGTGACGAGTCAGATGAATAAGCAGAAAGGGAAGAGTCGCTTAGATGCGAAGCAAAACAGTGCTTGTCTCTGAGTTCCGTCGTATGAGATATTGCGCTCCTGATGCATAGATGTTTGAAGCAGGAGAGGAATTTAAAGCGATGTGTGGTAGTGATACAGATTGTGGTCAGATTATACTCATTGTGGTGTTTACCAGGCACTCAAGCTCCAGGAGGAGGAGAAGGTGAGCTTTCTATGCAAATCTCGTGCTGAGGCATTGATTTGAGCTCCAGAGGATCTTTCAACGGGAGTTGCAATCCGGTGTCTCACGTGGCAGAGAGGAGGCGGTGGAGAGGGCCAAGGAGTACATCCGGCAGATTGACAGCTCAACGGGAGGGATGCGGGAAGGCAAGGAGAGGGGAGACGACATCAACCCGAGGGGCCAGAGGAACGAGGTCGAGGAGGACAGCGATCCCATCGTTGCGCGGCAGATGCTGGAGGAGGAGCGGCTCAGGCGGGAGTGGCTGGGGAGGGTGAACCGTAGTCCCCAGATCTCACCGGAGGTGATACGAAGGGCCCAAGAGATCCAGGAAGGAAGGAAGAACAGGAAGGCGGCGGAAAAAGATGTGAGAGGACGTTGTCTTTCGCGCCTACAGTCACATGATTAGCGTGCTAACTGTCACGGGCTGTCGCAGGGAATGGGGAGGAAAGTGAAGGACGTCAGAGCGATCGAGCGCAGAAATCGGGAGATTCCTCTTGCTAACAGCTCTCTGCGTGCGGGGAATGTGGACATGCCCCCAGCTAGCGATGGGTTCTGGCAGCAGCAGGCTGCGTTCGATCTGCAGGAAGATGATCGAAGGAGGGAGCAGCAGGCGGTTTTGTATCAACAGCAGCTGCAGCTAGAGCGAGAGATCGAGCGCGAGAAGGAGCAGCGCAGACTGAAGGAGAAGGAGCAAGTGATGACATGCTGATGACTCTTGGAGATTGTTTGCTGATGATTGCTGTAGCAGGAGGCCAAGGAGCGGGAGCGTGAGAGGGAGAGGGAGAGGGAGAGGGAGAAGGAGAGGGAGAGGGAGAGGGAGTGTGAGAGGGAGAGGGAGCGTGAGAGGGAGAAGGAAAGAGAACGCAAGGCACGAGAGATTTATGGTGAACCTTTCCTTGTTGTACGTCTTGTTTCTCATTCTTTCTGCAACGCGACAGCCGCCCGAGAAGCCGAGAAGAGGCGTGAAGGCGGGCAGAGGATGGAGCCTCGGAGGGGGGAGATGGAGAGAAAGCCGAAGCAGGTCTATGCCGTGGTGAGCTCTCTGTGCTCAACCTTGACCGCTCCTCCAGCCCTCTCACTCTCCCGCGCGGCTCTTAGCGGAGGCAAGGGACGACGATTTCGAATGGGAGGTAGACGTCAAGGACCTCACCCTCGGGAAGCTGCTGGGGTCTGGCTCCTTCGGCGACGTGTACAAGGGGATGTGGCTCGGGGCGGAGGTTGCGGTGAAGAGGCTTAGGTTCGCGAGGGGTTTGACGGCAACAGACCTTAAGGAGTTCAGGGCAGAGGTCGACATCATGGCCAGGATGCGGCACGTTAACGTGGTCCAGTTCGTCGGGGCGTGCACGGTCCCTCCCAACCTCTCGATCCTTACGGAGTTCCTCCCCAAGGGCTCTCTGTACGACGTACTTAGGAGGGAGCGGCTGACTTGGCCGCTCAAGGTGAAGATAATGCACCAGGCAGCGGCGGGGCTCCTCTACCTCCACAACCGCAAACCCCCCATCGTGCATCGCGATCTCAAGTCAGACAACTTCCTGGTGGCCTCCGACTACACCGTCAAGGTCTGCGACTTCGGGCTCGCGAGGTTCAAGAGCGCCGCTGGGCACGTGGCTACTTCCCACAACCGATCGGGAACCCCCGGCTGGATGGCGCCGGAGGTTCTGAGAGGGGAGAAGTTCAACGAGTGCTGCGACATCTACAGCTTCGCCATCGTCATGTGGGAGCTACTCACTGGCGAGTGTCCCTGGGGAGACATGGAGCCTGCCCAGCTGACCTCCGTAGTCGGCTTCCAAGGCCGGAGACTCCCCGTCCCTTCCCGTCCTCCTCCCGGCTGCCCGGAGGACTACCTCCTCCTCATGACCGACTGCTGGCAGCAGTCGCCGAGCAGGAGGCCGAAGATGAGGGAGGTGCAAGCGAGGCTGCTGGAGATGGAGAAGAGGACTGGGGGCAGGTAGCTGCGATCTGGAGCCTAGTTAAGCACTTCCTTCATGTACAAGTCAAGTTCTAAGGTGTCTGCTGGACCTCTCCCGGGCGTTTCACATCTTCTGCTGGGCTGGGACGTCGGTCTCGTGCATCTCCCGCACTTCTTGTGCCCTGCAAGCGAGTCAGCGAGTGAGGAGGAGGAGAGGAGGAGGACAGAGAGCAGGGAGCGCAGCACAGGACGACGGAAGCGATCTCCATGAGGTCCAGAGGGGAGGCTCTCGGCATCCCCAAAATCTCCTGCATTCTCCTCCTCTGCAGGAAGCGGAAACAGGGGAAGCAGAAGCTGCGGTAGAGGGTGAGCAGCACTTGACACAGGGAGGAGGAGGAAAGTCACAGGGGCAAGAGGGCGTAGCGCACGAGGTCCTCGGAAAAGTCCGTCTTGTCATCCAAGGAGAGGCAGAGCTGCGCGAAGAGAGCGGAGGAGGAGGAGGAGGAGGAGAGAAAGTGATAGAGAGGAATATGTGAAGGAAGCGAAGCGAAGGGAATCAGACATGTCAGTAGCAGACAGGAGACGGGTAGAAGAGAGCAAGTGGAGGAGACGGGGGAGGGAGGGGAGGAAGTGAAAGTTTCAGAAACCTCCGATGCCATGCAGGGCATGCAGCACAATGTGCTTGCTATCGTAGAGCTTCGTTTCCAGTCCAGGAGCGGAGAGCTCCATCCAAGACGGGAGGACACAGCCGCTTCCTCCTGCGCCATCAAGTCATACCACCTCCTCGAGTACAACTCATGGTCCTCACTCCTCCTCCTCCTCCTCCTCCTCCTCCTCCTCCTCCTCCTCCCGCTGCTGCTGCCTCTTTCGCTTCCTTCCGCGTGTGACCTGGTTGACGTAAGAGGAATGAATGCTCGCTGCTCCTCCACCTGTTGCCTCCCTCCCGCCCGAGCTGGAGGATGCGACCCCATTCGTTGATGCTTTAGAGTCTTCCAGCTCGGAGGCTCTGACGGATTTCTCAGCTCCTCCTTGCTGGGAGTCCAGCTGGGGTCGTCCTGACACCCGGAAGAGACGATCCAGCCATGCTTCGTGCTTGAGGGTCTCGGGTAGGCTGAGAAGAAGGAGGCCCGCGAACTCCTGCTGGGGCCAGTCAGGAGAGAGGAGGAGGGGAGGAA
>NW_005434493.1:91260-92963 GCF_000315625.1 Guillardia theta CCMP2712
GAAGAAGAAGAAGGAGAAGAATGAGAGATGAAGATATGAAGAGGAGGAAGGGACAGAACATGCCAGTCCTTCTACCTCTTTGTTCTCTCTAGAGCCACGTCAAAGCTGCTCACATCACGGATTCTTCAATCATAATGCTGCAATTATCTTGCCTCCTCATCCTCCTCCTCCTCCTCCTCCTCTTCCTCCTCCTCCTCCTCCTCCTCCTCCTCCTCCTTCTCCTCCTCCTCCTCCTCCTGCTTTATTCCGCTTCTTCTCTCACCTCGTGGTAGATTGTCTCTGCAGTTGTTGGTTTACTTTGCTCGAAGGTGCGGATTGCGATGGCCTGCAGTGAGATGAAGAGAGGGAACGAGATGAGTTGAGCAGCAGCAGCAGCGGAGGAGAGAGAAGTGAGCTCAGTACGCAGAATAGAGTAAAGAAGACGACATTGAAGAAGAGAAAAATGCCAGAAGTCTCCAAGGGTGAGGGCATGCGTGAGGAGGAGGAGGAGGAGGACGAGGAGGAGGAGGAGGGAGCAGAACCTTCTTTTGAGGAGGATTACAGACTCTGAGGAGAGGAAGAGAGTCTGGGTTGCTTTCTGAAATCTCCTTGACCTGCTCGAGGTCAGCAACTCGTTTATGCCACTTGACAGGCTCCAATAACCTTCCTCCTCCTCCCCCTCCTCCCCCTCCCCATCCTCCTCCTCCCTCTTCTCCCCCTCCTCTCCCCCCTCCTCCTCCTCCCCTTCCTCCTCCCCCTCCCCTTCCTCTCGTCCTCTCGTCCTCGTCCTCGTCCTCGTCCTCCTGTTCCTCTCACCTCGCAGTCCCTCAGGTTCACTTTCATCTTGAGCGTCTGCCTCTTCACGTAAACCCTGGCTCTTCACTTTGACAAGCAACTACGCACGCTGTCATGCTCGGGCCCGGTCGTCACCCTCAGCCGCTGCTGGTACGGATCCTGCCCGTCGTGTCAACCTCGAACAGCTGGACGCCCTCCTACCATGTGCAGGTAGAACCTTTCCCAGCTCGCCCGAGGATCGCCCTGGAGGGGAGCTGAGAAACAGCCGGGCAGGAGCTGGGGAGCTCACACCTTGACGGCCGCCCAGCCCTCCATCCACTCCAGCTCGGAGGGAGTGATGAAGATGGAGAAGGCGAGGGAAAGTTTGACCTCCTGCCCGCCGACCACGACCTTCTCTCCCTTGCCGTTGGTGATCGACTGAGACGGCAGCAGGAGGAGAGAAACGTGAGTCGCAAGCAGCAACAGCAGCAGGAGCCTCACGTAGGATTCAGCTGCTGTCCTCCTCACCCCTCTCACCTGCCAGCACCCGTTAGCCGCTCCAGCATGCGGAAGCAGGAGGAGGGGCAGGTGGTGGAGGAGGAGGAGGAGGAAGAGGAAGAGGAAGAGGAAGAGGAAGAGGAAGAGGAAGAGGAGGAGGAGAAAGAGGAGCAGGAGCAGGAGCAGGAGTATGAGACGCAAAAGGAGGAGGAGGGGCAGGAGGGGCAGGACGAGGAGATACCACGGGATCAGCCCACGACCGCTTCCATATTTCTCCGACATTGAACAGCCGCTCGCCTGCTCACGTTTCTCAGCTGAGAGTCTCGCTGTGAGTCTCGTCGTACCTATCAGCTCGCTCATCTTGGCGCTGATGTGAGGAAAATGAAGGACACAGGAGTGAAGGATGGACGTCATAGGAGGAGGAGGAGGAGGAGGACAGGGGAGGAGGAGGA
>NW_005434492.1:0-46869 GCF_000315625.1 Guillardia theta CCMP2712
GTAGAGAGGAGGAGGAGAGAGAAGGAGGAGGAGGTAGGGTAGGGGGATGGGGGGAGGGGGAAGGGAAAGAGGAAGAGAGGGAGGGAGGGAGGGAGGGAGGCAGAGAGCAAACTGTCCAGCCCCGGCAGGCTCGGAGCCTGGTTTGCAACCACTGTGGTTCAGAGTCCTCATTGACTGACAATTCTTCTGTTAACAAGAATGGCAGCGGCCTCGATAGTCACTGGGTAGACAGGCTGTCCGATCACTTGATGAGTAAGCAGTCCTGTGCATCAGGCCGAGTCCAGCAGCGATCATGACTGAGTGGAGTGCACATGGACTACTACGGTAAGCAAACCAGAATGAACAAGCCAGCTTTGAATGCGATCAGAAGTTTCTACTGATGCAGATGTGCACGACAGGAGAAACCAGAGAAAAGAGATGATATCAAGGGAGTTCTTCTTTTCGCACAGACACTTCAATACACTCCGTATCCGTGCGAGTTGTACTGTGAACACACATAGTGAGATGAGTTCGGCATAGTTGTGTGCAAGAAGAGATTACATACGTTAGGCCAGGAGGACCAATCGACGGGGACCCAAGTGGTGTGTCCCTGAGGGTTGGAAGCATTGGATGCAGGGTTACCGGGGCCCTGGAGGTAACATCCCCATGGATCATCACAGTTATGCCTAACCAGAAACGTGAAAGAGTCAGAAAAGCATCTGCTAACATTGACACGAGAACCAGGTGCTTCCATCCAAAGGGCCAGCACCTACCAGGATGATGGGCTGACCAGCATATCCCTGCTGCTATGAACAGGAAAAGTCAGCAACCAAATCGATCCTTGGCGAATCAAATAAATGCAACTCATTCTTCCATACAGCTCACGGAGCCCCGTGCTATCAGATTCCCCTCATGGAGGGCATTACTTCTTCTTGCTCGCTCAAACTTTTCCCTTCATCCACTGGCACTCTCCTCTCAGGCTTGTTACCTGTTGGTTGAGCGGGACAAGGGCATACAACATGGCGCGGCTTTTCGGGGGAAGCCCTCATCCCCTCCATCTATCTATTTCGTTGGATCGTTGGTTGCACCCTGTGTTGCACCTGCAATGCCGTTATCTGATGAAGCTGCGCATCCTTTGTAGCAGCAACATGTTCGCACCAGAGTCCAACTGCTGAATGTGTTTGAAGGGAAGGTGAAGGGAAGGTGAATGGAAGGTGAAGGGAAGGTGAAGGGAAGGTGAAGGGAAGGTGATATTTATGAAAAATTCGACAGTATGATTGTCAGTATGTTGTCAATAAAGCGCATCGTGCGAGTTCGACTCATTTGAAACAGCATGCGAAACGGAGTGACGATACCGTGACAAGACTCTGTTCGATTTGAACACGATTGGCGGCCCAAGTTGGATACTAGCAAAGGGTTTCATGTTGCCCTCTAATGATGGAGATCTAAGCTGCAGGATAGCGAATAGAGAATTGTTTGTTCAGATGCACAAGTAGCAATACAGAGACAGAGAACATTGGATCTTTCACCTTCAATCTATATCACAAAAATCTGGCTACCCTCGTTGTAAGATATTTCGTGCTGCAGCTGTCCTTAGCTGGAAGAGAGAGGCAGCCCGTCTCTCTACCGTCGAGAGCAAGGAAGCTTCTTTGAAGGCAATTTCCTTGGGCAGAGAGTTTGGAAGGAAAGGAGAGAAGGGTTTAGGTATCTATATGGTGCCTTTGAAATGGCCTCACCGCGCGACCCGTCGCCACTCTTACGGTACAGGCCTAGGCTATCGGTACTCATGTCATCGGGCAGCCGTCATCGTTTCTGGCATGGATTCTGACTTAGAGGCGTTCAGTCATAATCCTGCAGATGGTAGCTTCTCGCCACTAGCTTCTCAGCTAAGCGAAAATACCAAGTATCTGAATCAACGGTTCCTCTCGTACTAAGTTGAATTACCATTACGACAACCTCTCATCAGTAGAGTAAAACTAACCTGTCTCACGACGGTCTAAACCCAGCTCACGTTCCCTATTAGTGGGTGAACAATCCAACACTTGGCGAATTCTGCTTCGCAATGATAGGAAGAGCCGACATCGAAGGATCAAAAAGCAACGTCGCTATGAACGCTTGGCTGCCACAAGCCAGTTATCCCTGTGGTAACTTTTCTGACACCTCTAGGCTGAAACTCCCAGCATCTCGGGTGTTACATTTGATGGAGGAGTGTATTCACCTTTACGAAGAGCAAGGGTAGTGCCTCGCTAAACCAGAAAGGCATTCATTCCTTGTCAAAAAAGTTCATAACCCTCTTTAGCAGTCTGCATGCGAGATGTCGACCGATCAGACCTTTTTGGATAGGAGTTCAGCCGCTCCATCATCCATGATCCAGGTAGCGCAATTCCTGTTGTTTTATGAGCAGGAGGAACAGAATGTCTTGAAAGCACCTCAAGGCACTTGCTGGAAAGGTGCTGGGGGTCTCGTTCTTCTCCAATGCACGGACCATCGCCTCAGCCTGCGTGTGCCACTCAGGGAAGAAGGGGTGAGGCAGAAAACACGCCTTGCCAAGAGGATACTTCTCAGACTTGCCTGCCGAGGCCACAACTATCTGTGATGGATAAAGTTACACCGTCGGTCATCTTCATGAACTATTCTTACCTTGCGGGAGGACTTGATCAAGGGAAGGGAGAGAGTGATCGAGCTAGAGCTGAGACGACATTAGAACGCCCACTCTTCCCCAACCATTCACCTTGACTTGACCACCGGCAACACCCACTTGTCCTTGTCCATCACCTGTCAAGAGTCAGAGAGCAACTTCATTAAGAGCTGGATCCTGGTACCTCCTCTCGATCAGGATACAGCGATCCGATATGACCGTCGAGTCCAACTCCGATGAGCATGAGATCGAACATCGGGAAGCCTGTTTGTTTGTCTCGTGGAAGTACATTCTCCGGGAGAACGCGGAGGGAGTTCGCGTACTTGTCTGCCTCAACCATGGCATCTGTGCTACCAGACAGAGTTAAGACCTTCAAACCTTCCTTCTCCCATTCATCGAGGAAGAGTCGCTTTGCCTGCGAACCCCAAATCAACATGCAGATAGCTCCTCAACCCTTTAAGCTGCAACCTTGAGGTGTGTTGCAGTCTCGTCCTCATTTGGCACGGCACGATGATTGACATAGGCCATTGTTGTCTTAGACCAGTCAACAGATTTATCATCCTTCATAGTTGACAACATCTTTAAGATTGACCCTCCCGGAATAGCAAGGGCGAAGTGTCCACGAGCTTCAATGGCAGTCTTCGCTGCCTCTTTGACGTAGTTGCAGAGGGCATGACCCACAGCCTTCTCGTCCTTTTCGATTCGAATGTCGCAGCGAAGCGATCTGACGCCATGCACGGCATTGGACGAGCCATGCACGGCATGGGAGGAGAGAGAGAACGAGGCGACTGTCACGAGAGTTGCAAACAAGGAGCAATCAGCGAGGTGAAGCATTGAAGGAGGAGGAAGCCATTCCACTAATGTCAATGAGTCTTAGTGATAATACTTATCCTTGGTGCCTTTCTACCTCCTTCAATCAATTTTCCTTCCATTCTCAAACTTCGTCGTTCTTTTCTCGCTCCCATGTGTCGTTCCTTTCCGCACCCAATCTAACTAACTTTCCCGATTGGTCCTACTCTCCTCCCTCGTTTGCTCTGATTATGTTCTTAGCGCTCTTTCACTAGTATCCTCTTGCCTTACCTGACGACACGAGGGCAAGAGCAATCACCAGTCGCACCATGCAAACCAGGGGTGTACAGGACTTGCATGACCCCTACCCTACAAATGTAGACTCCATGAGAGGGATGAGATGGGTGGACTTTGTTTATGTGTACCCCGAGGCGGGCCCTATGCCATGCTAGCTGCATGCAAGGATCTGCTAGTTGCTCTTGACCTTTCGGAATGAAGGGTACAGTCATGCAGATTAGACAGTGAGGTCTGGACACGCGCGATCATGGTGGCTACAGAGACACTACGAAATTGTGAGACCATCTCATCCTCAGGTAGTTTCTCGATCTTTGCAATCACTGCCAACGTCACAACTACTTCAGCTCTCTCCTCATGCATCTTGATCGCTTCGATTTTGTTCTCCTTTCCATCTACTTCAAATGGTGACCCAGATACTATGGCTCGCTTCACAACGTGACAATCTGCAGCTGCTGGTGCCTTTGTTGGAGGAGATATCTCATGGAAGACATGTCAGAATAACAATGTCGAGTCAAGATTTTATGATCCTCTTTTTCCTGAGGTATCGCACTTGCGAATATTGCATGCGCATTCATAGTGTTCCAGGTCTGCCTTCAATGTACGAGAAGTTTATGCATTGGCGCAACGATTAGAGCATCATTCAGCACTAAGGTCTTCGGAACAACGTGTATGAGAATGTTCACGAACATTGATTTTTGTTGGCAGCTCGAATATGGCAGCAGCAGATTCCTCACAAATCTGGAACAGGATGTAGCTAATTTCAAGGCTGGTATTAGCACTGTTTTGAGGTAACGAAAGGTTGCTGTGATTTCTTTTGCTCACTCGCTCCCGAAGACTCGATCGGAATATGGGAACAGAATCTTTGCCTAGTGTAGATGAACTCAAAATTGGATACAGGTATAGTGAGTTCTGATTGTTTAACGATCCTTTTAAGGAGGTCGATTGGATGTGATTCAGGCGAGGCTTGGGGGATACTTCTACGGTGCCAGATGTTACGAAATCCAGATCAGGATTGATTGACTGCACCGGTGAGTCGGTTGCGAATGACTTGTATGTTTTGAATGTTGTGTACTTCCGGTCTTGTGATCGGTCATATTTCTTCGTTGATGACTTGATTGCAATGCAGTTCCTTGTTCTATTCCTTCTACGTACCAATACAATTTTCAAATCACGAGGGTTTCGACGAGCACACGGTGATTATTTATTCTAATTCCCTGTTCGCTGATCATGTGGTTTCCAACAGCAACGACGAAGTTGTTCATGCGCAATTCTCTTTTGAATTAGAATTTAGCCAATACGGCGACTACACTGTGAGTGCTGAAAAGTCGCTCATTGGTGAATCTGAATTATCATGCAGCTGTTCTTCTCGGGTTGTTGTCGCCCTCCGGACAGTCAGACGTTGAACTCACTAATCGAGTTGCAGAATAATGGAGGCAGATTTGAATCATGCATGTTATGGGGTCTGAACCTAATCCTTGCGCAGGACTATCGTTTTATCTTCAAGCCGGTGTACAACTATACCCGGGGCTTACGACGTTATTGAGATATGCTTGATCTTTATTGTTGTTGAAATCTTGTATGTAGTTATCCATTCTTATCTCCACGCTTCAAGATGCCAGACAAAGTGATACTTCGCAAGGATGGTCATTATTTTGATGATTCTGTCATGCCATCATGTTGATTAGTCAATCTGTAGGAGTTGCATATGACGACAAGCAATGTTCACCTGGGAACCTACAGCGAGTTCGCTTCACAGTTCAGACTTACCATCCAAATTCGGTGATCCTGTGTGAATTCATCGTTTGTATTTTTCTGAAACGGATGCGCAGACCTACCAATCGAAACTTCGTACAACAAAATTTTGCACTTGATTCAGAGATTGGTTGAGTTTTGTGTCAGGCTTTCGCTTGCCTACACAGAACGAAATGGGCTATTACCGCTGTGTTGAACACAGTGTGCTTGCGGATGGAACGAGGTTTTGACGTCAACTTGGCATAGAAACGATCACAATTGACTGAGTACTGTAGTGCTTTGGCACTCACTGGAATTTGTGTCAAGCCGGGACCATATGTGCTTCCACCTCAGGAATCAAATTATTAGAAAAAACAGATAGCGAAATTGACTTTGTGTCATATAGGTCCAAATCGACGCTACAACTGGCGTTGTAGATTTTCCTATCACTGCAGGTACGTTTTCATTCTCCCAGGAAATGGGAATAAGTGCTGGATGTGCACAGAGGGCCTGTTTCAATTATCTATCATCGCTTATTGCATGGGATGCGTTCCGACGGCAACAAAAGATGCCAGGTAGATGAGCTTTCTTCCTTTCGCATTTGCTGACGATGTACTTGTTTCAATTTGGTTTGCATTGTTTCCCAAGCTTCACTGTCGATTTTCTCGTTCAGGTATGCTGTCGTGGTTTTCATGTTAATTTTGTTATCTGCTAACAATCGGCAGGTTGTAAACGCTCAACAAAATGGAAATCCTCCATATGCAACGTATAACGGTTGATTGCAAAGCAAGATTGATATTTCTTGGTTTGAAGAATTGAAATGTAGGAGATCCCTACACATCGGCACTTGGAGTTACAGGTTGACAATTGCTATTGTTGGATGTTTGCATCGAGAATTTTTATTTTCAGGCGTCACTCCTTTGACGACCCGTTTTTCGCCTATTACGATTCAGTGCGGAACACAACAATGGACAATGGGATCGTACCAGGCAACAACATTACGGGTGGCTTACAAAGTTGGCTCCTACCCTTAGAAAGTGTGATGGACTCTAAACATGTTGACAGGATTTAGACGACGGGCGCTATCCGTGTTCAACACCCCCTGACATTGTAAAACATTTTGATCTTGCGGATGTGTAATCTTAGCCTCAATATTCGACAGATTCAAGCAATCACACAAGTAGGAGATCTTCCAAGGGGCATGCAACTTTCTGCAAGAGTTACACCAGAACCTTACGATGTTCGCAAGGTGAAGCATGATAAGGCCAACTAAGTTATTGGGGTTTGTTGATTGTTCGTTTGACCGCAGAACAATCCAAAAGGAACTGGTTACATAGATATTACATGGCAGCCTCGTTGTGAAGATCCTTCACAGGTATGAATATCGCTTGTGTATCTGCTGGTCTGATTCAATAACTCCAGCTGGGATTGCTCATGCTGTGTTTCACAGCAGCAGACAACTCTTCGATTTATACAGCGAACTTTCAGTACCTTTACTCTATGCCATCACCGTTATTGTGAATGTTCATTTGGTAAGCAAACACAATTTCACAATTTGTAGGAGTGGAGAAACTACATCATTTGCCCCTTCGTGCATCTATGTCAACAGTTTGCCGTCTTCTTCCTTGATACCGCCACAATTTGTCCTACCTTCAGGAGTAGATTCCTGCACGGGGGTAAGTGATCCTTAAGTGATCCTTTCCTGGCTCACAATCATGTTCTGGTGAATTCTGCTCAGGGTTGTTGCACATGCTGTTCTTTAGAAGTTTGCCCGTGTAAGGGCCTGTCTAAATGTTGTGAAGTCATATATGCGACAGCTGGAGAAAAGTTTAGGTATAGTCTCCAGGCCCAAGACAGCAATCCTCTCAGAAATGTAGATGATCTCTGCTTTTATGCCTTTGTAACGTTGATTGTCCAGGTGACAATTAATGTAACCTTCGACAAATCCTACGTGGTTCGCTCAATTCATTTGATCTTATTCTTGATTTATGATTAAGTTGTTGTCAGCCTCCTCTGGTGGTCGGCACTTTAAAGTACGGCTGTGGGAGTTTGCCTTACGATGCTTGCATTTCCAATCCATCCGTTTTGGTGAGAGAGTCTTGCTTACAGAGTGCCACAGTTCACTGAAAATTTCGAAATTGGCATAGAATGACGTGACGGTAGAGATCGAGTGGGACTTGATCTCATTGGGAACGTATAGATGCGTACATCCCAACGGAACATCTTTAGTTTGCAAGGGTCCATCAGATAAGACGACTTGCCCCGGGTCGAATTGTACAAGACAAGATGCTGGAAATCCGCTTTTGGTATATTGGTGAGCGACTTGATTCCATCTTGTGCTTAGGGTGCTTCAGGTCTGCTTCGAGACGTCCGAAGTCGTACCGTCGTATGTCGATCGTGCTTTGTGGTTTCGCATGTACGGCAAGTATCCTGGAAGTGTTAGCTGTCCCTATTGCTTCCTGCTTGGGGTAGCAGGTAATGTCACCTTGGGAGATAAAGACTGAGCAATTGCTGACTTGTGCTCAGATCACCCCTTTTTCATCGACAAAACTCCAATTCCAGGAGACCTCCTGACTGTAGCAACTGACCAAACGCTTATGTTTCCAATCATGGCCGCTTCTGTGATACAGGGAGAATTGGAGATTTCCATTCTTTCGGACCCTGGGGCCCCGATGGGCTCACGGCTTTCTGCGATAGAAACAATCAATTACCCTTTCGTGTTTCATGGAAGGGGTTACTCACGCAACTTTAGCTTCTCACCCTCGATGGGTCAAGAAGGACAAGTGTATAGTATCTGCTATCAGGCTCGGATGATTCAGAGTACAGGAACAACGGCATCTAAGATTCAATGTGTGCAAATTGAAGTCCTGTCTGCTCGTGCTCGCTGGTTCGTGACTGGAATATGCAATCCAGCTGATTTGACTGTTGGATGCTTTCAAGAGCAGTATCAAACAGCTACAGTTGGTTGCACAATGAACTATGCCGTGTATGCAGTTGCAAGGCAATACAGTCTTCTACTCCGCATTGCACAGTATCCAACATGCCCCAATTGCGTTGGAGCAGGAGTCAGTGTACAGGCATGTACAGCTAACATGTCATCGTCATGTTGTGGAAACAGTATATGCGAAGGAGCAGAAATGGGAACAAACTGCCCGTCAGACTGTCCTGCCGATGATTTGTATTTCTTGCAGACTGTGATCGGTTCTCAGGCGAACCAATTCACAAGTGAAGCCGAGCTGACCTGGACGCCAACTCGAGGCATGGAAGGCCGCCTACTCTTGCTCTGCATAGAAGCTGTTGATGCAATGGCACAATTTAATGCGCCCGGGGGTCAGAGTCCTGGATCGTTCTGCATCACCTACGACATAGAGCGATGCAACTATTGCGTCCCCCAAGGGTTGACGCTCTCACAAATGGCGTCAGAGTTCCAGCTCTCGATGGACTGGGTATATCTGTACAATAGCAACGCCCAGTTTCTCTCCACCGGCCCCTGGGACCCCGAGATCGTCTATCCCCGCAACAAGGTGAACATTGGACCTCGGTATCAGGTGGTGGAGGGCGATTCCTTGCCTAGCATCGCAGGTGAGCCGATATGTCAGGCCAAGGCACCTTTGACCACTGGCTGCAGCAATGGCTCGGACGTCGGTAAAAACTATCCTTGAGCTCAACACGGATGTGATCGATGAGAGGTTCGGCAATTTCAAAGTACTGATGCATTCTCACACCCTTTCTCAGCTCTCTTCGGGTTGGACAACAACTTTGTTTGCTTGTGTGTAGCCTTGTCGTTTGATCATCAAGGTTTCATAATCCTTTGTACCCTTAAATGTTATCGAAGGCATCACTTGACAAAAGCCGAATACTCTTGTTGGCTTTCAAGCTACCTAGAAAGGTCACCTAGAAAGGTCGGTGTATAGGATACCAACAGCTCTTGTACAGTTAGGACACAATTTTCATGATAGTCCCTGCTGCAATCGTGTTTCCACTTTCCCGCAACGTGAATCTGGGAGCTATGTCAGGCTTCTCTCGACGAAGTTCAATCTTACCTGCCCAGCTGCTTGTAATCATTAAAAGTCTCGACACATATTGGTCGATTGCACGTCAGCTGCGACGTGTTAGCTTCCTGAGTCTTGAAGGCAAAGACAAACCTGAACGACGGCTGTCGTATGCTTGGGAAGCGCACGAGGCCTCTTCTTGAGCACCTACAGAAACGATCATACACAGCAAGCTGCCAACCTGCTGACCTCTCCCGTGCTCTTCTTGACGGTGCAAAGCATCTTCGAAACAACGACAGGCTCATTCGTACTCTGCAAATACATGGTGGCCTGGTATCCTAGTGTAACTGCAAACTCGTTCAAAGCAAGTTCGCACAGAAAAGTCAATACCTGGTTCTTGAATGTCAAAGAGGAGAATCTGTGCAAGAAACGAGCTGAAAGCGGACGGTGAGATCCAGTAATAGGAGAGGATTGAGGCTTACGATGACAGGGGAATTGGAGCTTCAGGAGGGCAGAGAAAGGCTCCAACTTGCACTTGATCGAAGTCGATGGACGTCAACGCGACAGTCACACTATCTCCCGCCTTTGCCGTCGCAACTTTGTTCCCATGACGCTGCACACTTCGCACCTGAGGAGCAACTCAGCAACCAAGCGAGCGAACCTGCCCATTACGTTGGCTGTCAAGTCTCCAGGGCGGAGTAGAACCTGAGCCCCTGGGCTGAGCACACCTGCCTCGATTCGCCCAGCCACACAGCTTCCTGCAGGGCACATTCTCTGAGTATCGGCCACTGAAGGCAAGATGCCAGACCCATCGCTTGTGTCTTGAAGACGTCGGAGATGCTGAGCCTCAAAGGAAGGTCTACCGGACGAGGAGGAGGTCGTAGGAGGTCGATCAGCTCAATCAGCGTTGGACCGTCGTACCTACAGAGCAATACTCCTTTCAAAAATCAGGCAGATCGAATCGAACCCACCATGCTGTGAGCCTTGCATCCTTCCGTTGTAGAAGATTCTCCCCACTGAAGCCACTGCAAAGGCGCTGGTTATTGTCGTAGCTAGAGTGTTACCGGAAAGGTTTGGACCTGCATGGAATAAAAAAGACATCGCTCGCACGAAAGCCCGCCTGTATCGATGAGGCCTATCAGAGAAGCGAATGTATGTGCTATTCGAATACCTTCACAAGAAACCGAGAAAGTTCGTCTTGAATTTGCTCATATCGATCCTTGGAATAATCCACATTGTCGAGTTTGTTCACTGCCACAATCATCTGCTGCACGCCAAGACTTCTCACCTATCTCGCAAATCAGCTTGTTTCATGAATGCTAAAGGGAGCACCAGGATGGCATGCTCCACCGTTTGGCCTCCAGAGTGGAAGCCACTTTCAAACTCTCCCGTCGACCCATCGATGACAAGGATCGCCGCATCCGCTTGAGCGGCTCCTGAAATCATACTGGGAACAAAATCCTTGTGGCCGGGTGCATCAAGCAGCTGCACATGCCTGCCGGTCATTCAGGTCTCACTCTTGAGTATGCGCAGAACCTGTGCTCTGTCTTGAAGTGAGTGACACCGACATCGATAGTCACACCCCTTCATGGGACCAGCGTCAGTATCGCACTATCTTTGAACGCAGCACCTCTCTCGTTCCTCTGCATGCCCATCAAGTACCCAAGCAAAGGCAAAACTGACAATGAAGCTTCAGCTCAAAAGGCCTAAGGAATGGTCTTACCTTCCCTTTCCGATCGCTTTGGATTCCTTTTCATATTTGTGCATTGTGCGTTGGTCGACAGATCTAGCAGGATATGGTCATTCGAAGTATTGTAGATGGGAGTTTACCCTAGAAGGCAAAGCAGATGCCCGTTGAGGGTACTCTTTCCAGCATCAACATGCCCTACAACCACCTGGAGCAACGTCAGGGTTTTGCATTTATCCTCGTTACAAACAACCAAGCTGATCGTTTCACGACCATCCGACTCCACTTCAGGTACGAGATCAAAAGCTTCTTCGTCGACTTCACCTGCATTGGTCTGCAAGCATACGTTACATCAGTTGTTACGCATGAAGCACATCTTACTTCTCCTAGCTCGTGCTCCTCTAATCCAAGCCCATCCAACTCATTCGCAACTGAAGAAAATTCTTGGTTTTTTTTCTTTTGCGATGAAGGAGTCATCTTCCCGCCACTCTTCCCCTTCTTCGGTGTGACTGTTGGTTTCTCTGAGCGGGGGGTGCTGGATTTCTTCAGTTCTTGATCTTTCAGGACTGTAGGCGTAGATGCTTGCTTCCTCGCTTTGTCAGGCGAAACTAATTCTCCCCCCGGCTTGCCATGTGCAATCCAATCCAAAAGCAAAGAGACAGCTGTCAAAGCAAGATGAGATGAAAAAACGACATTAAGCTGAGCAAAGTGGAGTATTCCAGCAAAACAAGTGCAGACAACATAGAAATATCCAAGCAGATCTTAGAAGAACAACGTGAACACATTGAAATCTTGTTCAACTGCCATCCTCAATGTAATATGACTCCACGGAAACAGCCTACCTTTTTCAACATCGAAATTCGACATCTCAAGTGCACTATTCATGTCACTCTCCCCAACTTGCCCCCCAAGAATCTGATATGCTGTGTTACTGAAGGATTCAGTCATCAACTCTCCCTACCTCTTTTAATTGTGCGAGGCGAGATAAGTACGTATCCAGGTCTACCCTTGAAGACGTGGCCTCTTTCTCCTCCTACAAATGGGGAGCAGCTTTGTAAGTTTGAGATCGCCGAGCGGCATACCTCACAATCCTCGTCTTGGAGGGGTCAAGAAGCTGCAGTCAGGTACGTCAGGGATGAACAAACTAGCAGTCTGAATACCTCCACATCTTCTACAGCCGTCTCTTGCGCACCGTCTTCTTCGTATCCCTCAAACTCGATCATGTAGCCACTACCAGTTTTTCCCACAACATATCCCGGATACCACTGTATTCATCAAAGCTCATGGCAATGAATAATGAGTTCAAAGCTACCTCATCCTCATCGTAGAATCGAGCCATTACCCGTGCGCCAATCTCAAGCAGCTGTCCGTGATCATTTTCAAGGTAGTAGTCATCGTCGAATTCTTCCTCCGCCTCCGCCACCAATCCTCCTACGTTGCGATGTCGCGACATCCCCGTAGAGTTGAGAACAAAAGCGAAGAGGACAACAACTCGAATCCAAGATGTAATCGTGTAAAACAAGATCCCTCCCTCCTCTCCTCTAACGCCTCTCTGCCATTTGGCCACGCAGAAACCACTCATGTAACCGTACGGTAACTGTCATATTCCCAGTGCCGGATGGCCGACTCGGACCGAGACCGCCGGACTCGGCCGGGCCGGGCCCACAGCGCGAACCATCTGGACATGTGCTAGGTGACTGAAAATCATACCAAAACCAGTATTGAGTGAAAAAATTGTATTGAAGAGTTGGGAAAGTCAGAGGTGACATAAGTTGAGTGTCTCTTCGCATGTCCCGCAAGAGGAGCCTGGTGACCGAGCAGTGGGTTGCTATGGTTATGAATCGAAAGACAGACCATGAGGGAGCAAGCGATTAGTCGACCCCCCGATGGGTGACCGTCCTGGTCTAGCAGAAGCTTGTGGGAATGTGGGAGGAAGCCCAGGACGTGGTTGCATGGAAAGAAGATGAGAGAGCCTGAAGTTAGAGTGCATTCACAACAACCCCAAAGTCGATATGAATCGGCAGACCGACTCTGCGAACTGGAAGGACCTCGCTCAGATAACAACTCAACCCAATTGTTGACGTTGATGTCTTGCCAGGTATTGACCATGCGGGCTGGAAGGACGGCAGTACTTGGAGGAGCGTTGTTCTCGGCCGCCCTCCTTGTGGTGGTCTATTCTACCCGCTTGGTATGCACTTATGACTGAGACATGGTTCTAACTTTTTGACCAGTACTTGTTTGGAAACAATCAGAAGTCGGTAATCTGAGCATGGTCGGGTGACATCCATGACAATTTCATTTTTTCAGGAATCCTCAAATTTATTGCTTGAGGATGAGACATCAACAGACTTGTACTCTTCTGCAACCAAAAGCGAGCTGGCAATGATCCTACATCTCTGGATTTCTATAGTTGACATATTAACTCCAGGAGGCAAGAATTCGAGAAATTTTAGCAAAAGAAAAGGTTTTGTTTCATGAGCTTTTTTCAGTCCTATTGAACAGTTGGAAACAGAGGCTGATGGAGAAAATTCGTAACCGCGTCAAGCAGCATCAACACGTCAAGATAAAGATCACAGCTGGACAGATTGGATCGAAGGGTCCTCCAGGACGGCGAGGTTACCCCGGCATACGCGGATTCCAGGTGTAGAGTGAGCAAAAGGATGAGAAGATATGAGTTAACCCGGTTCTTGACAGGGACCCCGTGGAGCGCCTGGGGCACGAGGACGGCGGGGCCCCCCAGGTGATGAAGGTCCGCCAGGCATTCAAGGCCCTAAGGGGATGGATGGCAAACCGGGTCCATCCGGAGCTCCAGGAGACACAGTGAGAGCTTTAAGCCGTGACGTGCTTAACTGGTCTCTCACATGTGAATGCAGGGGCTGCGCGGACCTCGAGGGCCAATAGGCAGGAGGGGCGTGGAGGGACCGAGAGGAGACGAAGGTCCCAAGGGAAAAGATGGGAAGCCTGGAGCTCCAGGCTTGCCTGGGCCTCAAGGCATGGCAGGCAAGGGGTTGGACGGTGAATTCCTGACGTTAGGCGCTGAGATGTCACATAGGAGCATCAGAACTTCAGGCGAAGCGAGGAAAGCAAGGACCGCCAGGTCCTCCAGGGCCGCCGGGACGAGATGGAGACGCGGTGTTGATATCATGCTTGTTGATTAGCTAATCATGAAGGCTAATGGATTCATAGGGTTTAAGAGGTGATAAGGGAGGAAGAGGAATGGCAGGTCAGGACGGCAGCCCTGGAAGAATCGGAGATGCGGGGCAATCAGGATTGAACGGGAAAAGTTTATGCCAAGTATCCTCCAACACTGGCCAAAATCTTTGCTGTGGGGAAAGTGGCAAATTTGAGCAAGAGGGAGAGTCAATTTATGTCAACATTGACACTTCAAAATGCGAGTTTGCGACACAGCCAATATACTTCACAAGTTTATATGGAAAACACTCCAACGGACTGGTTTTCAGTGAGGACAATATTGTAGAAACAGAAAATCATCGGGTTGACAAGAAACACCTCAAAGTTTACTTGAGAAGCAGAGAAACGTTGGACCTCGATGAAATACGATCGCATGGCTGGAGTCTCAAGTATCCTAATGGATGCTTTTTTCCGGTGTGAAACTCTGTGCACAGGTGGTGTGGAATGGGAATCAGCCTTGCAAATCGTCCGCAGAAGCTGAGCATGTGCTGCGGCAGCACAGATAGCTCAGAGTGGAAGGCTTGGAAGAGTGGCTTAAGCACTAGGGTTGATACATCCGGGTGCGTCCGAGAAGCAGGTGGTTGTTTTGACAGTTACCTGACTTGATGCTCCAGATGCGATTTGAGCAATGTAGGGGATGCTTCTCAGGGAGCGCCATTTTACTTTGCTTCACTCTCGGACACTTCTTGCGGTTCTGAGCTGCGTTCGTCTGAGCATTGCGTAGCAAAGGTAGACTGCGAGATTCTCTTCTTCCCTTTGCCAACGTTTTGTCCATGATCGCTAGGTTTATGGGTTCAACGGGATCCATGCACCAACCAAGGACGGCTTCACAGTGAAGATCCAACCAGTAGCAGGGGAGCAGAGCCTATTATCATCCAATGCTAGGAAAGATGGATGGAAGCTGAATTGGTGTGCCGTGAGCGAGGTGCCACATTCCTACTCCCGTCAAGAGGGATTTCCATGTAACTCATCATCTTCTGGTCACACCTCGTATTTCTGACGCTCTGGCTACTTAGGTACGAATCCAAGAGTGCTGGCTGGTAATGGCAAGCAACACACCCTATCCAACTTCGGTCAGATATGTTGCGGGCAGAGCAGGTGACACCCCATGCAATGGTTGCTCGGTTCACCAACATCTCGACGCAGCACGTCATCGTGGGAGGGAGCAGGGTCAGTTGCTATCAAGTCGAAGATTGATACCTCCTCGTGCAAGTTCGAGAAATCTTCATTCGTACTGACCAACATCCGAGGGGAGGGCCCCGTGGATCGTGTCTCCGGTACCACTGCCTGGTCCCACACAAACAAGGAGAATGAGCTGACGTGAGTCACGTTGATGGACGTAAAGAGTACTGACAACGACTACAGGGTCTATGCCTACACGCGTGGTAAGTACAAGTTCTACAACGCACAGCAATACAATTGGCAGATTCAGTGGTGCGCTATTGGCAAGTGAAGCAACGGTGTTTCATATCGATCAATTGACCTTTACACGCGACAACGACGAACATTTTGAAATAAGATTTCAGAAATCCGATCGATTAAAAATCCACTTGCAATCATCTTTTCACATTTGCGGCGAAGGGCTTTGCCTACGATCTCCTCCTCCTTGCATAACTATCTCAAACGAAGCCATGCTTAAGGTTTTGACGAACCCATGCGCTCATGCCATTACTGCTTTCCATTACTTTCATCTGCACATCAAATCATTTCAGCTAAAAGCGGGGCGTATAAACTTTCTTTTGATGATGCCTCGCACGGACGAATTCGAGCAACAGGTCTCGCACATCTGGAGGCTCTTTAGAACACTCAGAGCCTCAAGCTCTGCGATCTAGGAAAACCTGTGTCGGACCCTGTCGCGCGGCAATCACGAGACAGTTGCCGAAAGAGCGTGTGAACCTCGGCCCGGTCATAGTTCAGGAGCCGCTATAGTCTCTTGTAAACTTGAGATGGAGCATGAGATCAAGAAACCTTGAGAGCTTGCGTCCCTTTTACTTCACTGCTTCTCCCTTTCATTTGCTTTAGTCGCAGGCTCAAAACTATCTATGCTCGCTATACCTCCATCCTTCAGCCGCTTTCGGACAACGGACTTCAGACAACAAAGAAAATCTCAGAAAGTCCGTAGGATATGCATAATGTGCACCTGATCGTTGATGGGCGAGCCTCGATCACTCACGCTCCGCTCTTTCAACGCCCTGGACCTTCTCTTGTCCCCCTTGAGTTTTCTGTGACTTAACGACACAGGGAAGGGGCGGCTCGCTAACCAGTGGGTTGGGAGGAGGTGATGGTTCAGGAGAAGCTTCTCGCATGCGCTCTTGCGAAATTTCGAAGAAGCGGCCCCATGGCACCTTGATCAAGCCGCTGCTCCCTCCTTCTCCGGCCATTCCGCTCTTACTTGCACTACCCTACCACCCCACTTCCACCCTGACCACCCCACCCCTCACGAAGTTGGATTCCTCTATCAACGGACTACCCGATGGGGAATGGCAGGGGTTGCCTAGTCGTGGATGGCAGGGGCCGCGTGATCATAGCGTGTGGATGCGGAAGAGAAGATGTCCCCTTCATCCCATCCAGACTTGCCCGCCTTCTCATCGCTGTTTCAGGCCTTGCAGGACGGGAAGTATGCTCTCAGGCTGAGATCGCAGGCCTTAGAGTAGAAATCGTAATGAGGAAACAATTCATGGTAGTTCTGATCCCGTACAGTCAGGGACAAGTGATTATGAACATAGAAGCGCTTCATATCGCACACATGCTGGAGCTGATGTACAAGAGTTACTTTGAGAGAGAACAAGACGTTCGTGAGGATAACGGCTACTGCGCTCAAACAGAGCTGAGCGATCAGATTGAACTTGAGGTCAGTGACAACGCGCAGACTCTTCCAGCTTTCCTCGAGTTTCAAAATTCATATCTAGCAAACACTCTGCTGGAAGAGCCAGCCTGCAAGAAGTGGCTGCTCCCCCTTGCAAACTTGGAGTGGATATTTCAAGTCGATCTCATATCTGCTGAATGTTCACAAAGATTTTTGACATTAAACGGCCCAGAGCACAAAGATGGCATGTGCAGTATCTGCAAAGCAACCACATGCAGCACAAAGTTTTGGTCGCACGTGTTTGACAAGGTCTTGGCATTGACGGTGGACTCGAAGAGAAGCATTCAACCCTTTCAGTGGAACTTACCGACCCATCACGACCACGAGCTTAGCATCTTCTTGCAGCCCGTTGAAGCTCGCGCGTGTGGGTTCTCTTTGTGTCTGGTCGTGTTGATGATGCAGGGAGACCTCTGGGCTCTTGATAGGAAAGCCGCCAAGGTTGACAGTAGGAATCACGATCTCTACAGCCGCCTCCAAGAGAGGATGGAGGTGGTAGCGGACGCCATCGCCGTGGCTTTCCCTTCCTCTTTCGGGGTCGATGACGAGAGATTATTGTCAAGCCACAAGATTCTCATGCCAGTCCCTCCCAAGCGGCAGAAGAGCAAGGATGCGACAGGATTGAGCAGCAACCCCTTCCGCGCTCGTCATCTCAAAGAGCCGCACCCCGCGATGAAAGGCGATGATGGCGAAGCATTAGCTGTACATGCCAGTCAGGAGCTCCGACCAGACATAGAGAAGCGCGCGAGGGAGCAAGACAAGGTATTTGTAGTCCTTCATGTTGGTTCGGTGACTCGGTGGTCAAGGTTGCGGGAGCAGTAGCGGGCGAGCGGTCACAAACCTTACGATCCTCGAGGCTGTGGCAGGACTTTGGGTTCACGTCGCCACGAAAGCAAGACGTTCAGTCAGACACAAGGTGAGGCCTTCAGCCGCACCATCACCTCCTCCTCCTCTCCGTCATCATATCACCATCACCGCCTTCTCTATGTTACCACCAACTGCACCTGTTTGTCCTCCTCCTGCTTCTGCATGGTGAGAGATTCTTGTCCCAGCCCCTTCGACCTTGTCGAGCTCTATAAGGGAACTCCCGAGAAGTCTCGTCGCACGCACAGTTTGCGATCACCTCAAGCCGAAGAGATCGAGTCCTCGAGGGAGGTTGGGGGCAGCGACTCTCTGACTTTGCCAATGGACCTCGAGCAGTCCAAGGAGGAAGACGCTGCTGTGCTTGTGTCACCTGCTACCAATCTCTCGAAGAACCTTGACAACATCATGCTGTAGCGACATATTCTATCCTCATCCCCGTTTGAACTCTAGCGCTCTCCACTAGATCTCCTTTTTTGCCTTTTGACTTGCTAACTTTCTGTCTCCATCTAGATTTTTTCCCGTGTTACATTCCAGAGAATTTGTGTATATTAGTTCGATTTCTTCCTGTTGAAATTACATAGGCCTGAATTAGTCTTGCTGACTCCGAGTCATCAAGCATCCAAGCGCAGCGGAAGTTAGGTTTCCTTGCTCCATCGATGAGGGCCCAGGGTCAGCTCTTCTGGTGATCGCTCTCGAGGATGATAGGGTCAACCTGCCTCTACCTCACCTCTTGCTCACCTCCTGCATCTCAACGCACCTTCCAGATGTCTTCCGCGTATTGCCTTATGGTGTTGTCGCTGCTGAATTTCGCCATCCCAGCACAGCACAAGATCGACTTTCTCGTCCATTCCTCGGGCTGTTGCCAAGTCCTTGAGAGCAATCAAAGTCAAGTCGGGCTGGTCATCGAGTGCAGAAGGTCCACCTGTCAACCCGTGCCTGGGCTTCCAAATACGAGCCGAAGTCAACGCCCACGAGGTACTGATCCCTCTCGCTCCTCAAGGACTGTCGGGGTCAAGATAAGCAGGAGGACTTGAGGGTGCGAGGGAGGGAGGAAGTGTGAAGATGATTCAGCATCATACCTCGAGAAGGTCCTCGAACTGACTTGGGGGACCAAAGTCGCCTTCCCGGATTCTCGACAACTTGACAACCTGTCACAAGACAAGAAAGGAGAAGAGTAACTCACGGCATTGTAAAATCTCGGGTCCACACTCCAGCTGCAACATTGATTTCTCTGTTCCTTTCGGATCTACGAGCCAAACGAGTCACAAGCCAACACAGTCAAGATCAGTCCCACCCTCTCAACGTCTTGGGCTCGACTTCCGAAGATGAAGACGTTGTCCTCCCCGACCTACTGTCATCGTCACCCTGGCAACTCCTCACCCGAATCCCTTCCATCACCTCGCGTCGAATCTCTGCCGTAGCGCCGTCGAGAGTGGCCAACAACAAGCATCCGTTCATTGCAAACTTCATGTTGCTCGTGCCTGAAATGGCTCATGACAAGGAGGTGCGAAGGATAACTTCCACGTACCACTGGCCTCAGTCCCAGCAGTTGAGAGATGCTGAAGAAACACAACAGATTACATCACGACCACCAACAGCCTTTGGTTGAAACTCGCTGATGTACCTGACTGATGTCAGAACCGGGGATGATGATCTCTGCAAGCTTGACGTTGTAGTTCGGTATGAAAACAACCTTGGCGGAATCTCAGCCAGGTAGAAGTAAACAATCAATCATAAAGCACCTTGAGGAATTGATTGGTATCCTTGTCTGCGTTGACAACTTTGGCAACGTGCAGTATTAGCTTCAGAACAAGCTGTCGATGTTCATCAGGTGTGAGTGACCGCATCTTTGACCTCACCTTCGCCATGTAATATCCCGGTGCCGCTTTCCCGCCTAGGATGAAAGCGCGAGGAACGACAGCTCCTGAATGTACCCACCCGTCAGACACCTCTCCTGCCACGCGTCATGCCGCACCCAACAGCCCGGGCGCGTCTCGCCGCATGCGTTTCAGCTCCGAGTACCGATGAATGATCCCAACAACGTTGAGGAGCTGCCGTTTGTACTCATGGATTCGTTTCACCTGCCATTGAATTCGTCGCTTTCGCAGCAGCAACACATCTTATCACCTGTACGTCGTAAAGCATGTCGAGGTCGAGTTTGACCCCGCATTCCTTGTCAATCAGCATAGCTAAACGCTGCTTATTTCCTCGCTTCACGGCACGCCATTGCTCTTGCAGCTTGGAATCATTGCAAGTACTTCTCAGACGTCGCAGCAGGGACATATCCCAACACCAGGAGTCTGACGCGCATGCCAAGGACAAAAGTTTTGACAAGGCAGGGTTGGCCTGCTGCAACCATCGCCTCGGGGTAACACCATTCGTTTTGTTTTGAAACTTGTGATCCCATAGCTCGTAAAAGACCCTGAAAAGACCTTGCTTCAAGATCTCCGTATGCATTTCTGCAACCCCGTTGACATATTTTGAGCCCACGATGGCCAGGTGTGTCATCCTGACAAGCTTTTCTCCGTTGACACCATCCTTTCCAGCTCCAGGCTCCTCTATGATGGACATCGCTGCAAGTCTGCTTGTTTCATCCGGCCAGCGCAGGCTGACTAGCTGGAGAAATCGGTGATTTATTTCCCAGATGAGTTGCATGTGCCTTGGAATTAGACGTTCGATCATGCTCACACTCCATTTCTCCAACGCTTCAGGCAGCACGGTGTGATTGGTGTAATTGAAGATGTTGGTCGTTATGTCCCATGCCTGATCCCACGGCAGGTCCTCCTCGTCTAGGAGGATGCGGAGCAGCTCAACAATGCCCAGCGCCGGGTGAGTGTCGTTGAGTTGGATGCAGACATGCTTTGCAAGGTCAATGATAGACTCTTGTGTCTTGCTAAATCTCGCCAGGATGTCACGGATAGTGGCAGCGACAAGGAAGTACTGCTGCTTGAGCCGGAGCTCTTTCCCGCTGTAGGAAGAATCGTTGGGATATAGCACTGAAGTGATGTTTTCACTCCTTTGTCGCGCGTCGAGAGCTCCCTGGTAATCTCCTTCATTGAAAAGTTCCATGTCAAGTTGGCGTGTCGGCCTAGAAGCCCATAGCCTCAGGTTCAACGTGTTTCTCGTTCTATGACCAGGAATCAGGTTGTCGTAAGCGACTGCCTGTACCAAATCTCCTCCTTCCCAGCAAGACTTGATCCTCCCATTCACTTGTACCAAGTTTACATGTCCGTAGAATCGAATCGAATACTGCACGTCAAGCCTTTCAACCTCCCATGGATTCCCGTCGGTCAACCAGCAGTCGGGAAGTTCAATCTGGCTATCGTTGTGGATTCTCTGTCAAACGTTCATTCGAGGATAGACAAGAGGGTATTGCTGCAAACCTGCTCGAAGAGGCCATAAGAGTACCTCAGGCCATACCCCCATGCGGGATAATTGAGTGTCGCCAAAGAGTCCATGAAGCACGCAGCAAGTCTGCCGAGGCCTCCATTGCCAAGTGCCGCGTCCTTTTCCTGAACATGAAGGAATTTTACTATCGTGCTCGAAGAAGAGAATTGAACGGCACAACCTCCTCATACAGTTCTTCCAGTTGAAACCCCAGCTCATCGAGAGCTTCGCTATACTTGCCCACCAAGCCCAAGCTACAAAAGCATGAAAAGATTGAACTCGCAAGCCAAAGATGAAACACAGCACCTGTGAACACAGTTCGACAATGTTCGACCCATCAAAAACTCGAGTGAAAGGTAATAGACTCTCCGTGCTCGCACATCATCAAAGAGCTATGTTGGCAGTCAGCACAGTCTCAAAAACTCTTATACATGCATCACTTGTTCAGTATCATTGAACCTTTCAACCATCCTATCTCGAAGCGAGTGCGCTGTAGCCTGCACTTTTAGTGAGACATCGATGGAAGCAAACAATAATGTACAAATGATACAGAAATGATTTGTGTGATTCAGTACCTGGAAAGCATGCTTTTTCGCAAAGTTGAGTCTAGTACATGCCAGAGTGTATTCCACATGCCTTACTATCTCTCTTTGAATCGAGACTTTATCCTCCGGAATACATTCCGACATGAGCCTCCATAAGAGATCAAATCGTCCGGTGGAACAGTGTTGTTGAATGTTCTCAAAGCTCGGCAATCTTCGCTTTGCTGCCTCTTGCAAGCTCGAGTCTCGTTTAGTTCGATCATCCTGTTGCGCTTGTGGATGGGACGAGGCCCTTGGAAACGGACCTCCCTTCCAAGGTATGTGATCCACCTCTTCCTCATCCGAATCCACTAGGTGGGTCCTCGAGCCTCCTACATCTTGATTGGACGCGTTTCTGCTCAATCCCGACCAGCTCTGAAAGGAATCATCGAGGTCAAGAACGTCTTCTGCTGACATGGCCACGTTCAATCCTTCTTCCTTTCATGCAAGTTGCCTCGCGATTCCGGAAATTCATAGTAGGATATCCAAGCTTTGCATGATTCTAACACTTCAATTTGAAAGTGTTAGGACGTTGTCATGAAAACGACAATCCACATTCAATGCAAGGCATCATCATCCTCTATCAACGTGCAAGAGTCTAAGCTGCTATAGTATTCAATTCAAAGACGTGGTCAAGAGCAGAGCAAAAATACATTGCAAGATCCGCTAGAGTTGACTTATTTTCTCATCGAACAAAGAGGTGTTTATCATAAGTCTATGCCCTTTTTTAACCATCTTCTCTCCCCTTCTTATCTCTCCTCCTCTCTTTCCTCTCTTTCCACCTTTCTTTCCTTCTCTGTCTGTCTGTCTGTCTCTGTCTCTGCCTGTCTCTGTCTCACTCACTCACTCACTCACTCTGTCTTTCTGTCTCTCTCTGTCTCTCTGTCTCTCTGTCTCTGTCTCTGTCTCTCTCTCTCCATCTCTCCCCCCCCCCCACCCCCCCCTCTCTCTCTCCCTCTCTCCCTCTTCCTCCCTCCCTCTCTCCCACTCCCTCTCTCCCTACTCTTTTCCTCCTCCTCCTCCTCCTCCTCTTCCTCGTCTTCCGAGGAAACTTCATGCATTGCAGCACGATGAATCCGATCCCTTCTCAGCGGACATTGGCAAGGAGTCGTTGTGGGAACTGCTACAGATCTGCAACGATATCTATCGTGCACTCGCGTATCATATCTGATACACCGTGACTGCACTCACTGAGTCAGTGAGGCTCCGAAGTTGCCGGCCCGCCTGGGACTCGTGGCGGCCGGGCTCTCAGTCCGACATCTAGGCTATGGTCGGCGGTCATTCAGTCTGACCGAGCCTGAGATGACCGGCCCGGCCCGGCCGGGTTACCCGACGGCACGGAGCGCCGGCGGCGCCGCCCCGGCGGAGGCCCGGCCGCCGGGCGGCCGCCACCGCGGCCCCGGCCGGCGGCCCCCGGCGACTGCCAGTCCTGGAGTCGGATCCGCGGCTTCGGAACCGTAAACCGCCGGGCGAGTCGGAGTCGGCGCACTGCGGCACTTCTTACATCGTGACGCTGCTTGAATTTTAATTTTAACTTTGACTGAGTAAAACTGAGACTGAACGCCTGAGTTAAAGTCTAGGCGGTTCAACGGTTGCCAGGCTTCTCTGACAGTGAGCTCGGAGCCTGTGAGTCCCGTCCGGGCCCGGGCCGGCGGCCAGCGGCAGCCTGGACTGTCCGCCGGAACAGAGTCAAGTTCTCTGAGCACTGTGACGGTTCCGACGCACTCTCCTGATTGTCCTCGTACTGATTTTCAAGTAACTTGACCGTTATTTTTGAGCCTGGCCAGTGCCAGCCTGCTCTCGTTTTCTTTTCTGAAAGTTCTCGCCGTGTGGCCTGTGCGACAGTGTCACTGAGGCCCGGTCAAGCCTCCTCGCCGTCGACTCTCCTGATTGTCCTCGTTCTGACTCGATTTTTAACCCGGTTAACTTTGCCGGCCCAGGCATGATTGACCGGGCCGCTGCGGCCGGGCCGCCGCCGAAGGAACTTCGGAATGCCAGACGCATACCGGAACGCACCCGCGATGATTGCAGCCGGCGGGAGGCCTTGAGCTGATGAAAGATCCTGGACCCGGACGAGGAGGAGGAAGAGAAGTTGGAGGTAGTCCTGCATGGAGGAGCGGGAAGTTTGGAACAACGAAAGATTCAATCAAAATTGACAAAAATTAAGAAAGGTTCAGGAACCTTGTGAGTTCTTGAATGTGCTCTTACGAGACTTCTGCTCAATAATGTACACATTGGCCATCGCATCTTGTGAATCCATCTTCATTTACAACTCTTTCGCTTTCTTTTTCCTGGCATTGCTCTTCTTATTCCTGTCGCCCTTGGAAGCTTGTGCTGTTGGTTGGGGAACGAACTCTTCTTGACCTTGCAGAAACTCCTTCACAAAAAGCGACAGCCCCTCCGACTTGGTTAAGTCTCCGTCAAACGCCTTCACAGATGCCGAGGAGGCGATGGCTGCAGCTGGCAGACTGGCACTCTCTAGCCCCAGGCTCTTCATGACTTGCGTCCCCTCGTCCTCCTCATTCTTGGGGTCCACCATGTAGTAGACGCAGATGGTGGTCTGCTTGTGCTGCAAAGCAACTTCTGCGACTGAGTCCGGCTCCACTTCTCTTTTGCTCATGAAGATAAAGAGCTTGGGAAAACCGCTGTGCATTCCCAGCATTTGTCGTTTTTGAAAGTCAGCCCCGTCGTTGGCAGGGAGGCGAAGCACGAGGGGAAGACTTTCTCTCACCAAGAATTTGTACAAAGATTCAAACTTGAATGGACCTGGAAAGATCAGTTTCGTCTTCTTCCCTTTCCGAATTCTGCCTGTGTCCGGATCGTAGCTAGTCCAAACAACCACAGCCGGCAACTTGTCTGCCTCAGATTCAAGGTATCTTGACCAAACTCCTTTGGTTATGGTGGATCCAATTCCAACGCCGCCATATCGGTTCAGCTCTCGAGCTACTTGCAGGAACACCTGCCAGTCACTCCCCTCTCGCTGGTCGAAGCATCCCATCACGACTACTTCTGTGCTCTTGGAGAAATACACCTGCTTCAGCGTCAGACAACAGCGACAAGCACAGCCACATCTCTCATCCTCACCGCATCTGCTGCCTGCTTCACGTCCCTCAGCTCTTCGCCCGCCGCCGCCGCCGTGATCAGCATTGCCGCTACTATGGACGCCGCCACGGCCGCCCTGACAGCCATGAGGCGAAACAAGTTTTAGTCAATAAGTGAGTGAAAAATGGAGACATTATTGAAGAGACGTGAAAACCATGCGAGGGAAGTCAGTGAGGTAGAAGGGAGAGGAAGAGGAGAGAAGGATCAGTAGTAGTGGTAGTAATGGGAGGAGGAGGAGAGAAGGATCAGTAGTAGTGGCAGTAATGGGAGGAGGAGGAGAGAAGGATCAGTAGTAGTGGCAGTAATGGGAGGAGGAGGAGAGAAGGATCAGTAGTAGTGGTAGTAATGGGAGGAGGAGGAGAGAAGGATCAGTAGTAGTGGCAGTAATGGGAGGAGGAGGAGGAGGAGGAGGAGGAGAAGGAGGAGGAGGAGGAGGATTAGGAGGAGGAGGATTGTGGAGATCATGATGATGATGATTGAGACATAAGTAGGTGTGATTATGATGAAGGAGTCAAGGATGGCACAGAGATAGCGATATGACAATGACTTACAGGTAGTGTGCGGGACCTCTCCGTCTAGTGTCCGAAACGATGGCGAACAGGTAGTTGTTCATATTTGCCGGCTGCATATTAACTCTCCTGCAGTCCGTCGAGGACTCCCTTGATTGTCCTGCCTGTTCTGACTGTCATCGTGTTGTGCCTGGCACTCGTCGCCATTGCCAGGTAGGAAACTGTCATAGTGCCAGGATGTGATCGCTGCTGTAGCCGCCAGGATGCTACTGCTCTGTTTTCATCGAATGTGGACGAGGAGGTTTCAAGGCTGGCCAATATCCCGTGGTTGAGCAAAGAAGGAAGAGAGGATGAGCGTGCGAGGAAGATTGCTCAAGAGAAAAGAGAAGCTCAAGGTGAGAATTTGCTCCCGTTGCAGCCAACTCACAAACAACAAACAGAGAGAAGAAAACAGATGTTGAAGGTCTCTGAAAAGATGGAAAGGCTTCAATTGCTGGTGAGAGATGCAAAAAGATGTTGCCGCGAATCGATCTAGACAAGCAGTATTGGGAACATGAAGTTCTGCAGATATGCTGTGTTTCTGTTTGCTTCTTCCTGTTTGTTCTTTATATGTATCCGTGTCCTTATCGTGTTCTGCGTTCGCATTGACTTTCACCTGGTTGACTGCACGCAGCGAGCAGAAAAAGCTGTGGGAATGAAGTTGAAGGCTCAGAGAGATTCTTACATTACCAAGGTCCAAGCGATACGCTTGTGTTGTCTCTGAACTGCCGCGCAGGCCAAAGTGAGGCAAACGATGGCAGACAACATCCAAGAGCATTCGAGCAAGTTAAAACATGCTGTGAGGGATGATTTTCGACCTCAAAGGTGTGAACCACCTACAGGCACATCTCATCGAGCATAAAGAGCAGAGATTATCTCAGTCCAAATATCAACCTCTGCAGCTCAATTTGGACAAGATGCAGCAAATGCTCTTGACTGCGAAAGAGGTAACACTGGATATGCATACGGTTGTCAAAGGCAGCAGGACTGACGTTGTTGGTGCAGCTCTTATCGGATGACAAGGCTTCTTTGCACGCACGAGAGAAGAAGGTTTTGGTTTTTTTTACTCTCTTTCTAGACGGCCATGACACTATCAAGGTCTTGGAGCAAAGACATGCGGCACAGAAGGCAGCGCAGGAAGGGGATCTTGGTTCGCTCAGGTATCACTGGCGAGAACTTTGTGATGTCTTGCTGATGTTTGTGAGCAGGAAAGCAGAAGCACTGCTGCCTGACTTGAAGGACATCGCTGCTGGCGAGCGTGCTCAAGTAGGCTGCCTTCTTGGTCACTTGTGTGAGCTGACGAGGATGGCAGGTGAAAGCCGATCGACGTCGCATGGAGCAGGTGACGTCATCACGTCCTCGTCGTAGGCTTGTGACTCTTCTGCAGATCTCAGCTGAGGTCTCGAAGATTTCCAAGTCTATCAAAGAGGTTCGAGGGCAGATGGACCGCGAGAAGGTGAAGACGCTTGTGACTTGCGACATTTTGACTCGTCGGAGCAGAAAGATGAAGAAACTTTGATGGACGTGTCATCCCGGGAGAACGCAATCGCTCAGTAAGTGAAGGACTGGTGCCACCGAGGACCTTGTCCTAACGTCAAGTCAGGCTGATCTCCGACAAGGCTCAATACTTCGATGACTTGGCTGGTACTGTGCAAGCTATGCTGTACCACACTTGACACTTGCTGCACGATCAGCGGTGGACGCAGCCAAGTTGAGATATAACAAGGTGCTGGAGCTGCTTCACGAACGACATTCCGATCACAAGCAGGTCGCTTGCAAACTCAAGTTGCTTCCGTCTTATCTTCTCATGTCATCTTCCAGGCAAAACAATCTTTGGCGGCGATCTCCAACAACATTCAAGACTGGAAACGCAAGGAGGTCAGTCGGTTGCCGCTCGATACACTTTGTAACTGCTTATCAGGCTAGAGACGTGGCGTCGCTCAAGAGTGCAGCGAGAGCCTTGAGGGCCCAACACTGACATGCTCAGTGAGTCAAGGCGGTTGGACCTAACCTTGGGGTTCAGCCTGTAGACTGGAGGGATGGACGATGGTGATGGAATGGGGGTGAGGCGACAGATGCAAAGGAGATAGGAGGTTAGAGAGGATGTGTTGCAAGGTGGCCTTAGCGTGACATGTTCATGAAAGCTTTGTTGTCACTCTGTGTCTCCTTCGCACCTCACTGTCTGCTCGGCCTCTCTCGCTTCCCGACATGTCAAGCTTGCTTTCATCGCAGTCATCGTCAGGTCCTCCGGGCAACACAAGGGCCGACTCATGATACTGCACACCGCCGGATGCGAGGAGATGCACGGTGGAGCAGGCGAGAGCTGAGCTGAGCAGAGAGGAGAGGACTGAAAATCTCAGCGAATGATTCCATTGCCTGCTCCTGACCAGTTGATGCGCATGGATTGGCGAAGAAGGGAGAGTACACCCGAAATCTGAAGATGTTCGATAGTTCATTATAACATCAGTATTTCTTTCACGTTCTCACTGATAAATCTCACACAACTTGTGTTGGAGAGACTCAAAAAAAAAACATTAAGAAATCATCAGATGGATCGCGCTTGTTCAGGTGTTGATCCAAGAACAGTCACCTGGGCATGAGGAGGAACAGACGGAGCCGTAAGCCAGAACGTCTGGAGTTCTCCTTTTCCTTTAGCTTGCACTTTTGTATCTCGGGGGGTCAGCCAGTGGCTGACGCCTGCCTGGATGAGCAGGTTTGCTGTTTGCTCGCTAACCTGGATTCTGCTGGGAGCTCCGGTGCTCTCCATCCTCGATGCTGTGTTCACAGTGTCCCCGAAGAGCTGGAACCGTGACTTCTCCCCACGTAGCACTCCCGCGGTCACAGGGCCGCTGTGCATCCCCGAGCGCAGCTTCAAGTTCAGCACGTCAGCCCCAAGTTCAGGCGCCAGCGCCTGGGTGACTCCCTCCATCTTGATCTGCATGTCCAACGCAAACTGAGACATGGCAACCGCGTGGTCCTCCCTGGGGTCTGGGAGCCCACACACAGCCATGTAGCAGTCCCCGATAGTTTCGACCTTGAAAACTCCTCGCTCCTTAGCACACAGGTCGAACTCCCGGTACATCGACTCCAGCAGCCTAAACACGTGCTCGGGTGGATGCGTGGAGCTCCATGCAGTAAAGCCTGCGATGTCTGCAAACAGGATCGTGGTCGACTGGAACACGTCAGCAATGGGAGCGCTGAACTGGAAGGGGCTCGGGCCGGTCACAGAGTCTCGTTTCTCAGTGACTTGGCTGGAAGAACGAAAGAATCTCTTCAGCCTTACTGCAGGAGATTCCATCTCCCTCTGCGCAGAGGCAGTTGTGGTGACCGTTGTCGTTCCAAAAAGCCGTGCTCGTACAATCGATGGAAAAAGTGAGTCAACGATTTTCCCAGCATGATCTGCTGCTGCCGTCAAAGTTGCTTGCCTATGTTGCACCAGGTAGTCGTACATGAAGAACATCGCTGAGGTGAAGAAGAAGATCAAAACCACCACTGCTGTATAAATTGCTGGTTTGTCTGTTTCATATTGGGACCGCATCTCCGCGGACGGATACACACTCATTGAATACTGAATCAAGCTGTTGCCCACACCTGCATCGATATTGCTACCTCGCAAACTCGCATTCACAGTATATCCCAGACTATCGAAGGCCGAGTCATGCTGATCGCCTGCACCAAGATAGTTAACTTTGCCTCCTGCCAACACATAAGAATGGGTTTGATTTGTACGCTGGCCCTGCGCCCGTAGTACACACACCATCCCTGCGATATATGTTGGCAGAGTTTGAGCGAGCACATCGTCCCAAGAAAACACCACCGAAATAGAACCGATCACTGATCGAGGAAGGGAGGAATTTGAGGAGTTAAACACTGGATAAAATAAAATCGATGAAGGGCGCGTCACATTATCCTGGACAAGCTGAAGGATGGCAGTCAAGGCAGGAATCTTGTTGGCGACCATGTCGTCAAGGGCTAGTCTCCTGGAAGGTTCAGAGTGAAGGTTGAAGAATATCGCCTTTGTGTTGGTTTCAAGGGGGGTGATCTGCCACACAGGAACCATATTCTCCGGATAGGCAGACTGTGCTGAGGTGAGCGACATGGTGTCTGAAACACTGCTGCTGCCATTCTTCATATAGATGAACTGAGGGGTGATGATGCTCGATAATCCCTGTTTCTTCAGTTCATCTCTGGCATAAGCCTCCCATTGATTGCGATTACTTGGAACGATAATGGGGTTGTAACTAATAGCACGGGATCGTGATAAGAGAATTTGACCTGCTGCCAAATCAACGAATCCTTCCAGGGTTACATTTGGCCACACATTTTCCTTTTCAAATCTATAGGTGAACAGCTTGGAAAGCGACTCCGACGTGGCCACCTTGATGTCAACTCCGCGCTGAAAACCTTCTTTCAGCAATGCTGCCGAATCTTCATATTCCAGCAAGAATAGGCTATGTTCAAACTTGCGAGAGTAGTAGTAAGCTAGAGTAGCGACAACACTGGTTGCAATGATGAGGGAAAGCACAACAATTGATCGTAGGCATATGACTGCTCGATTATCTGCCTTGCAACACCCATTGATTTGGATTTCCTGTTGTATCTGATATCCTGTAGATGCCGTGGAAGAGAAAATGGCAGAGTTCCCCCCCGGATTATTTGAATTGGCAGAGTTTCCCCCAGGATTATTTGAACTGCCTGACATATCTGCTTTGATGACCTAAGAACTAATTGCAAATAACGAGAGCCTGCGTAATGGAGGCTACAATAACATGCTGAATTCGATCTTGAGCAATGATGCAAGCGATAGAACGCAGTCAAGCAGGATGGAGGGGAGGATGGAGAATGAAGATGAAGGGGACAAGAGAGAAACAGAGGGGAAGATCAATGTTTGCTCAAAGCCCCTCAAAACGCCCGCTGATAGCCAAAAGACGACGATGCAGGAGGACGGCAGGAGAGGAAAGGAGGCACACTCGAGGATGGGCAAGTGGGGTGGGGTGGGGTGGGGGTGGGGTACTCTAATGGGGAACTTCGCGAAAATGGCTAATATTTACGGAACTGAGGGGTGGGGTGGAGTCCGAGGTAAGAGGTTTTAATATACCAACGAGCGAAGGGAAGGGGGTAGTTTCCATGGGCAAAGCCAAGGTAGTGATGGTATGAGTGTGAGGGTGGGGGTCATTATTACTACTGACTTGAGTATGATGGGGTGGTTGTATTTCCTCCTGCTGGTCAATTATGGGGGGTTGTAAGTTCGAGATGGTGGTAGTTGAAGGGGTTAGCACTACGGTTGAAGGGGGTAGGGGCCCGGTATGAGGCGCTGCTACTATTAAAAATAACGAGCGGCAATGGACGGAGGTGGGGGAGGGGGTTGAGGGGTGGATAGGAGAGGGGGTCCTGTGAAGCGTCGGATATAGCGCAAGTCAAACGACGTGGAATCTAGTACCATGAAAAACATCGTAAAAATGCAATATTAAACTAATAATATCATATAGCCGATCTGAAGAACAGAGGATATGTGGAGAGGTGGGTGGCTGAAGCACTCCTGTGTTTGTGGTAAATTGTACCGGTGGTTGGAAAAAGGGGCAGATGAGAGGTGCCATGACAGGTGCTCGTGTTTTCGATACGTGTCAATAATTGTCAAGAAGTTTCTGGACCTCCAATTTGTTTAGGAAGACACATGAATTTCAATCGAACCCCTAAGAAATTTTTCGTCTACCAACCGAAATGTTGATAGTCAATCTGTATCTTAAAACCGATATATTATATGGTTGTTCCTCAGCAGAAACGCAACGGTTGGTTTCCGAGGTCCACATCCAGTCACGTTACTCCGGCCGCTGGCCATGATTGTACTCGGTCGCTGACCCATGTGGCTGGGCGGGCCCGAAGGTCTCGTTTTACAGATATTTTCTAGTGTTTCTAGTTGTCGGACCGTGAGCTCCGGCCCGCCGGGTCGCCGGGTCGCCGGCCCGCCGTACAGCCCCCGGCCCCGGGGAGCGCAGAGATAAAATCTCGGTTGCGCCCCTCCCCTCGCTTGACCTTCTTGACCATGTCCCTTCCTCCCCCGCCATGCTGCCGTCTCTCCCTCCCTCCCCAGATGTCACTCAGCTTCCTGTGCTCCCTCCCCAGCTGGCATCTATCATCCGTCCTGCTTCCCGAGCTGGGTCTTTATTGATTTGCCCTGATGATTTTCATGTGCTCCCCTTTGGGGTAATTTGATCAGGTTCATAATGAGCGTCTTGGTAGATGCGGCCCATCGTTTCTCTTGATCCTCACCTGTCTGACTTCTTTTGGAGCAGATGACGCGGACAGCACTGATCGTCTCCACAGCAAGGACAGGTACTTGCATGCCTTCTGACCTTCATCTGTTTGCCAAGAAGATGGTTTACAAACGATGGAACGTCAGGCTTGGCAAAATCCTTCAGAGGAGGATTCAACAACACGCATGGAGCCGTTCTTGCTGGACATGCCATCAAGCACGCCATCTCCAAAGCAGGTCCTGGTTTAACGCGCACCACGATAGAGATGATTTGTTGGGCGCAACAGGCATCGACCCTGCCAAGGTTGAAGACGTCTTGTTGGGTTGCGGTGAGACTCACAGCCGCATATGTCGTGATCGCTGAGGCCTTCTGTCAAGGTATGCCTGAAGGAGCAACGGGAATGAATGTCGCTCGCAATGCTGCTCTTTGGGCAGGTATCGTTTCATGGAGAGTAGGTTGAAAGTGATGGTATTGATGTCAGGTTGTCCCGTCACTACCTCCGGCACAACGATCAACCGCTTTTGCAGGTCTCCACCTTCTTCATGACTCCTTTTTCCTCCTAGTCATTTCATCCTTGTAGCTCTGGCTTGCAGGCGATCGCCATGGCAGCACATTCCATCATCGTAGATGGTGTTCCCTGTGCGGTTGGAGGGGGAGTGGACTCCATTTCTCTCGTTCAGGTGAGTTGAAGCTTGTGAAGCTGTCAATGACCATCCCTTCCATCAGCAAAAAGCTTTTGATCCCAAGAGCGGTGTTGTCGAATCCTCTTTGCTTTCCCACCCTGTCCACAAGGCTCTATGGATGCCCATGATCGACACGGCGGACTTGGTTGCTGAGCGGTACGGAGTGTCTAGGGAAAGACAGGCAAGGCGACATCCTATGTTGCTGACGTCAGATTCTTCTGACGAAAGGACTCCTACAATCGTTGCAGGATGAGTACTCGCTGATTTCGCAACAAAGGACGGCGGAAGCTCAAAAAAAGGGATTGTTCGATGACGAAATCGTGCCACTTCCAACCAAAATGCTTGTCAAAGACAAGGAGACTGGCAAAGTGAAGTCAATCTTGTGACAGACAGTTTGTCGATGTGGCTGACAATAGACTTGTTAATTAGGTGAGCGAGCAAGAATACGTTGTGACCAAAGATGAATGCAATCGCTCTGACACGACGCTGGACGGCCTTGCCAAACTCAAGCCAGTGAATATCGACAAGAATCCCAAGGCTACGGTCACTGCTGGTTGTCTTGGAGCTGCCGTCTGCTCCAGTCATTGAGATTGCGCAGGCAACGCCAGCCAGCTGTCGGATGGTGCGAGTGCTTGTGTGCTGATGGAGGAGAAGGAGGTTCGCTGCTCACGGCTCGATCAATGATTGCAAGTCACCTTGACGGTACAGGTGGAGAAGGCTGGACTCCAACCGTTGGGCAGGTTCGATGGATTTGCCGTTGCCGGGTGAGTCCGAGAACCGTTTGATGCAGGCGACCATAGTGACAGAGGGAACAGGTGCTCGCCCGAAGAGATGGGTATCGGCCCCTCGATCGCAGTGCCCCGTCTCCTTCAGCGTCATGGTTTGCACCGCCGGATAGGTATTGGCTCTCGGAGTGAACACGTTACTACCAGGACTGAAAGTGGAAGACATTGACCTGTGGGAAGTGAACGAGGCCTTTGCTGTTGTGTCCCTGTATAACATGGATGTGAGACACTTTTGAGTGTAGTGGGGAGACGTGACAAGCGGCAGGCTCTCAAAATCCCGCTCGACAAGTGCAACGTCAACGGAGGCTCCGTTGCCATCGGCCATCCCTTCGGCATGACAGGCTCGCGTCAGGTGGAGCAGAGCGACTCGTCGGGCGTCTGACTGGCTTCAGGTCGGTCACATCCTGCTCGAGGGCAAGCGGCGAGGAGCCAAGAAGGTTGTGGTCAGCATGTGCATCGGCGGTGGAATGGGAGCAGCCGGTCTCTTCACCGTCTTGTGAGGAGGCGGAGACAGGAGAGGAGGAGACGGTTCTACCTTGTATGTACATGCGCTATCATACATCGAGGGGTTGTCACTCCCGCTATGCTACAAGAAGAAGTTGTTCACCCTCAGCTGGGGAATAGAGCGATGTGGCTCGCTCTTCTTTGAGCTGCCCGAGCTGCCCGAGCTCCCTGAAGGCAACGAGTGAGCGAGTCAAGTGTGAGAGGATGTGCGGGAGGCCCTGCCTGAACGAGCAGCAGTGTTGTTGAGACGAGCTCCTCGGACAAGCTTGTTGTTGAGCTGCTCCGTCTGAAACTCCATCAACTGAAGGAGCTTGTAAGTCGAGGAGGAACAGCACAGATCCTCAGCTTCAGTCTTGCCTGGTTGATGCCGTCTGACGACCTTGACGTGTCAAACTGCAAGCTAGCAAGGGACGCGCGAGGAACCTGCGGGGTTCATTGAGCTCAAACTCTGTCCTTCCTCCTTGTCGCCCCACCTGTGCGATCCTTGAGCGAACATGCCTCTGGTGAGGCCTAGCTGGGATGGCATCATGACTCGCGGGTCTGCGTTGACGTGTGAGAAGAGGAGGAGCAGGTGCGAGAGAAGGCACGAGGGAAGGACAGAAGGAAAAGATGCTGAGCAACGAGGAGCAACTCGACCTGGTTGGAGAAGGTTGCGGGCTTGCGAGCGTCGCCTCGTGCACTGGAACCATTGGAAGAGCTTCGTCGTCCCCTCGCCGCTCCTGCCTGCGAGTGACACGATGAGCTGTAGGGGAGGGAGGGGAGGACGGGATGAGGTGAAAGAGGAGGGGGAAGGGAGGACGCACCTCTTGAGCGACGAGCTGTGGGCTGTGTTCGAGGAAGCGATCACGCGCTAGGGACCTGGTGAGACCAACCAGAGGATGAGGCAAGGAACCTTGAAGCGAGCAAGACGATGCTCGGGGTCGAGCAGAGTCTCCCGTTTCTGCGAGGAGCACGGAGAGGTGAGGCAAGGAGAGGCAGCGATCGTCCTCCTTCACGTTACCTCCTTCTCCCGCGCGAGCTTCTGGTACTTCATCCTCTTCCTCAGCATCAGCTCCGCAGACTTGCGCACGATCAGCGACGGCTCGAGCAGGAGCCTCTCGCACCTTCACGTTGGAGAAGCCCCACTCAGCCGCGATCTCCTCGGCCTTCTTGTTGGTAACGCGGTACTCCTCCTCCATCACCTGCCCTCTCTCAGCCCCTCCCCCCGCTCGCGCAAGCCAGACCGCTGAGTGATCCTTGCTCTTGCTCTGCAGGCAGGCGTCAGGCTTGCCTCTTGAGGCTCCGCCCACCTTCTTGGACGGAGACTTCTCGACGTCTCCTGCAGCTGCCTCCTCCTCCTCCTCCTCTCCTCCTCTCCTCCCGTCTCTTCGCTCTTCCTCTTCAAGATGCCCGTCGAGCATGGTAAGCTGCGTGTCCTGAAGCGTAGAGGGTCACAAGGACGTGGGGAGAGCATGTGCTCACTTGGATCTCAAACGTTCCGACCCTCTCTTGATTGATGGGAGGAAGGTTACCAAACGAGCTTCCTGCTCCTGCTCCTGCTCCTGCTCCCGGCCGTTGGGCTGGAGCTTTCTCTAGCTGGGACCACAGCTCCTTGTAGTGCAGGAGCTCGTCAACTACAGGCTGCAGCTCTCGGCGAGAGGCTCCCTGGCTCCTCTTGTCCTTGACAAGCTGTGACAGCTCCGCTATCTTCCTCTTGACTTCTTCTGACTCCTCCTGTGTCCCCTGCGAAGCCCAACCGCCTTCTCCTCGTTCCCCCAGCCGCAGCTCCTGGTGGTCCGCACGCTTCAAGAGAGCGAGGAGGAGGAGGACGTAAAGGCTTACCTGTATGTTTCCAACGTCTTCCAGTCTCGTACTGTTGAGGTCTGGTGCCATCAAGGCATCGAGATCGGTGGGAGCTGATCGCCAGAAGTTCTCCTCCTCGTCTTCCTGCAACATCCAATCGTCCTCCAGGTCGTCGTGCCGCAAGTTGATGGCTGCCAAGAATCGCATCCTCATCACCGCCCGCTTCATCGCTACCGACAGCACGCGTAAGGAAGTCCTCATCTCTGCCATGGCCGACATGCAGAGGCTCGTTCGTGCATGCGCTTGCATCACGCTCGCCGCCTCTTGTGCCTCGCGACCATGGCGATGGCACGACAGCGCAGACGCTCGTCGAGTAGCGGCCTGGAGCTGAGCAGCAGCGAGAGATCGCTGGAGGTCAGAAGCATCCTTCATGCGCCGCTCGTAGACCTGAACGACGTGAGCGGGTGAGCAGGAACAAGCTCCTTACCTTGCTTCTTGTGAAAGTGCCTGAGTGTGTGAGATGAGCCTTGTCTCTGAGCTGCTTGACTTGTCGATCTTGCAGCTGGTAGACCTGAGAGCATGTCAAACATGTCAAAACTCCTCGTTCCTGCTGGTCCAACCTGATGAGAATGAACTTGTCTCTGCCAGTCGAGTTCTCTACCTGAGTGATAACACAGGTTGAGTTTGCTGGATCTTATCGAGTCCTCCATCGCTCGTTCTTCTCTTCTTTGCTTCTGAAACAGTCTCTCCCGAAGAGAGATCAAGTACAGCTTCAGAGCTATCAGGTTGTTGCGCTTTAGCAAGACCTTCTGCATGCTGCCCTCCTTCGCACCGCCCTCCTGCTCGTTCTCATGCCAACTCACTTCCATCATCTCACTCTCTCTCCTCAGCTTGCTGTTCAGAATCGCTCGATGGTCCACCCAGACTGCATCCCCTTGGCGGCACACTAGCGTCTCCATCGAAGCCTTGAAGTGCAGACCGAACATGCCATGGCGACGCAAGTGGAGGAGAACGGAGGCGTCGCCCCGCAGCAGGCACATGGCGTGTTGCTGCTGGTCAGCCAGCGCAACAGGATGATGGTCAACTTCTTGGAGGTACGGGAGGCACAAGAAGAGGAGGGGGAGGTAGTCCGGGAGCTCCGCCACTGGGTTGTCGTTGAACCGAACGCGGGCGAGAGACGGGCAGGGGAGGAGGGAGAGGAGGTTGTGGACGTGCGCGACGCGATTGAAGGAGAGGTCGAGGAGGGAGAGAGAGGCTCCGATGCCGTACAAGGGAGGAAGGCGACTGATCTGGTTGTCTCCGAGATGCAAGCTCTGCAGGAAGGGAAGAAAGGGGAACGAGGGGAGAGAAGAGATCTGGTTGCCGTTGAGCCAAATCTCACGCAGAAACATGGAGGAGAAGGAATCTGAAAGAAGAGGTCAGGAGGAGAAGTACGCAAAGATCAAGTCACCTGGGAATGAAAGAATCTTGTTCTCGTACATGATGAGAACTTCCAACCTACGACATCCTTCCAACCCCTCGACTGCTGACAGATTGTTGCGGCCGAGGTTGAGATGCAGCAGTTGTGACATGCTGTTAAGACCTTGCACGGCAGAGATCTGATTTCTGTACAGGACGAGCTTCTCGAGGGAGGAGCAGCCCAGCAAATCGTTGGGGGACACCAGGGAGATGTTGTTGTTCTGAAGCTCAAGGGTGCGGAGAGCGGAGAGCGGAGCGAGCCCCTTCATATCCGCTATCCTGTTCACGTCCGCTCGCAAGCTCACAAGTTGGTGGAGGTCTTGCAAGCAGCTCAAGGAACTCAGCTGGTTCTCACGGACTTGCAGGTGGCGCAAACTTGACAGGCCTCGGAGAGGCTCGAGGCTGCTGAGATGGTTGACGTTCACTGACAGGCTTGTCAAGGACGAGCACAGCTGTATTCCCTCGACAGACTTGAGCTCCTCCACGTTGAGCTCGATCTTAGTCACCCTCTTGTAGTCGACAGACCCATACTGCATGTCCAGAGCTGAGAGAAAGTCTGAGGGGCCGGACATCTCGTCTTGGCCATGCGAGGTAGAGGCCAAATCTTCTTCACCTCCCCACTCCTCCCCCCCCTCCTCTTCCGGCTTCTTGCTGTCTCTCTGTACCCAACTTTCATGCTTCGCTCCTCGGAGTTGGTTGAGACTGTCCATGTCTCGCTTGAGTTCGGTCTGAAGGGTCCAGCAGGGGCGTGAGCATGAGAGCTCAGCGTTCCTAGCATCCTCCTCCTCCTCCTCCGTCTGTTTGCTCCTCCTCATTCTCCTCCGCTGCATTGACCAGCGAGTGATCACTGCGTCTTTCACCGTCCGGAAAGGAGCGTGTGCTCTGCGAGTCCTCCACGTCTCCTGCGCGTCTCTTTCGCTGTGCTGCAGCTCCTGCGCGATCCTCGACGCCTCTAGCTGCTGCAGCGCGAGCTGAAAGTCTCGTCGGTCAAGCTGCCGCCTGGCGCAGGCCGTGACAAGCTTAGAAGCAGAGACTGTAAGTTGATGGGCAGAAGCAAATATTGCCCTCCTTGAAGCTGCTTCAAGTACTGACGCACTCCCCGCCCGCAGCTGCTCGTCTTGTTTCTTTTCGTGTGCAGCCTTGCGTTGAGTTTCAATGCGAACTTCTTCTTGTTTCTTCACAAGCTCTTTGTGCCAATCTGTGCTTCTGCGCGAACGATTCATCTCGATCTCTTCCTCCTTCTTCTTCATCTCCAGGCGCGCGTTCTTCATCGAGACGAGGATCTGCTCTTCCTGCTTCTGCATCTCGATTGCTCGCTTCAGCTCCTCTTCTGCCCGCTGCCTCTCTCGCATGATCTTTTCTTCGCTGGCTCTCATCGCCATCTCAAGATTTCTGCGATGCGCTTCCATCTCGCGCTCAGCACGTTCTCGATCCTCTCGCATCTCCGCCTCTCGCTGCAGCCTCATCCTTTCCGCCTCCTCCCGGGCTCTTTCACGCGCCTGCCATTCTTCTTCCTTCTTCCTCCTCCTCTCCTCCTCAGCTTGACGTTGCATCGCCTGCATCTCCTGCATCTCTCTCAGGTACTTCGCCTTCCTGTCCCTACAAACGAGTCAGCGGACGGGTTTCAGACGTCAAGCTCACCCGTCCGTCTCAGCTGCGGCCGCATCAGCTTGCTTCAAGACTTCGCTTGTCAACTCGTTGCTGGCCAACGACTGCACGAGCAAGCCAGCACTGGCCTTGACTTGGGACGCAAGGACCTTTCCCTCCTCCATAGACCTCCCGTACTCCTCTAGCTTGTTGTCTCGGTCCCTTCGCCGTTGGTGAAACGCTTTCCAGGCTTCCGACGCGTTCTCGCTCGAGCTCTCGTACACCTGGGAGGAGGAGTCCTCTGCTGGGGTGTGGCTGGGCCAGTCGCTGTGAGAATCTTGAGCTGAAGGATCATCAGAGAGGAGGAGGTGGAGCTGGTCAAGTGCCTTCCTAGCTTCTGCAAGAAAGATGGTCACGAGGAGGAGGAGAAAGTCTCGAGAGGGGACCTGATTGAGCGGCATCTGCCTCTCTTCCTCTTCGAGGCGAGGAGTCAACATCCGTCCCACTAGACTCTTCCAGCTCGCCAACGGCTGAAAGCGAGTCCCATCGTCGAGTGAAATCAAGTCCATCGGACGCGATCAGCTCTTCTTGCACTCTTCTAATCTCATCTTCTGAGATCGCTCCCAGCTTCGCTAGCTCCGCTTCCAGTTCCTCGTCGATCTCGGATAGATGTTGTTCACCAGCTTCGAATTCGGAGGAATACATATGGAGAGCGTTGCTGTCCCTTCACCCAAATAAACAGCAAAGCAAAACAGTCGTGGACAATCTATTCGATCTGACCATTTTGATCAACATGACCATGCTCAGCAAACTTGGTCAGGGTGCGGAGAAACGTCTACATCATCAACTTTCGATTACCAGTCCTGCTTCATACAGCAGGATCAGCATATGCAATCATGAGACTCAACCCCCTGATCACTGTCTGCTTCTTGTTTCTTCACTAGATGCATGTTTTCTTCTTCCCTCTTTCCTACTTGCTCCGTTCCCCGCCTCTCTTCCCATCGTTTCTCTACACTCCTCTAACCGCTTCAGCCATTTTCACTTGAACATCAAAACTGAACCGCCCGCCTCCCCGCTCTGCCCGACCCTAAGACTTACCCTCATCCCCTCTTCAGCCCTACCCACTGCTACTTCTTCATCAGTACCCCCTAACTTTCCACAGTTTGTACCCGTCCCAACCCCATCCCCTAACCTACCCCCGGCTTTCCCTTGTACTACCCCATAACATGGTGACCAGCCCTATCTTACACAATCCATAAGATGGACCCACCCTATCTATCCCCACTTCAATCTAGGCAAGACTACCCCCATGTCCCCTTCTGTAGATTACCCCCACCCCATACTCGAAGCACCCTACCCGCTTCCATGATACAAGGCCGAAATGAGGCTCGCCATGCTTGCTAACTCGCTGAATCACAACCCACATGCGCTCCGCTGCCGTGCAGCATGACAAGTCAACTCTTGCTTCATTGTCTACCATGCCCTTCCTCCTCAAGTCATTCAGCCATCAGTCATCCCATCTTATCCTCTTTCTTCCCTCCCTGCACCTGCTTGTTCTGGGAAAATCCTTCTGCCCTGGCAAGGAGGAGAGTTTTACTCGCATAAGGTAAAAAGTGCCTCAAGCAGAAGAAAGCAGCAACAAGCAAGACCGTCATGCACATATGACATATGTGCATGATGGCCTCCTCCGCCATCAAACGTCCACGCGATCTGTTGCTCATCACCTCTCGACATGATACATACCCTCTCACACAGTGTCATTCCATTCCCTCCTTGCCTGCCGGGTAGCTGCTCATTCCCATCCAGGATCTAGACCGTATTCTTGGAACTTCATTCTTCATGTTCATTCGGGTTGGTAACAATGGTTTCAGGTCACGAGGCACGACGGGAAAGCGAGGGTTCAATGCGTGAAGTAAAGTTGCTGCCTGCTCTCTGAGAGGAAAAGTCCTGCAATGTCAGCGTCGAGGCTTCTGGGTGGAGGAAGGACACATGGCAGGACTTTGAGGCTCTTCGTAGCAGCCACCAGGACGTACGTTCGCTCAGTCGTAGAGCTGGGGCAGTCATCGCTAGTCCTCGAGTCAGGAAACCTAGCGAGGCTTGCGGATGGTTCTGCTTTCGTGCAGATGGGGAACCTCTCCATCCTTGGCACGGCGATGCGAAGGAGGATGGAAGCCTTTTACAGCAGGAGGAAACCGTTGCTGGTTGATTACCGTGAGAGGTCGGTGGCGGTGGGAAAGATCCCGATCACACAGAAGAGGCGAGAGCTGGGGTTCTCAGACGTCGAGCTGAAGACAAGCAGCATAGTCCAGCGAGCCCTCACGCCGCTGATGAACCAGGAGAACCAGTTTGACGTGCAGGTGTTGCTCACCCTCCTCTCCTCCGACCGGAACCTCGACGTCGAAACCTCCTGTATCAACGCAGCCTCCTTGGCATTAGGGGTAGCGGGTACTATCCAGGAGCCTGTAGGAGCTGTTTGCATCGCCAACATCGGTGACAGACTTGTCGTCAACCCTTCTATCGACGAGAGAAGTGTTGCGGATGCGGAGCTCGTGTATGCTGGATGCAGAACAGGAGCCACCTTGGTTCAGTTCAGAGGGAGAGAGCTATCCACTAGTGAACTCAATGACATGCTCTATGAGGCAAGTAGTCACGTCATCAAGATCGTCAAGGCTCAAGCAGACATTATCTCCAACTTCGATCAACAAGCTCCCACTGATGATCTCAGCTACGAAGAAATCTTCGAGCTGGGAGTTAAGATCAAGCCTTCCATCAAAGTTATCCCCACCAAAGAGCTTCTGCACACCGTCAGGATGGTTGCTGCACCCCAGCTCTCGCAGATCCTGCAGGACAGCGAGAGCTCAGCGCGAGGGAGGCTGGAGGGGATGTTGAGGTTGGAACGCGAGACCGGCAGAGTCTTAATGGGAAACTCGGAGTATGTTTCCAGGTAGCTCCTCCTCTCCGTCTCCCCCCCCCCCCCTTCCCCCCCCCGCGCATACCCAACACATCATGATGCTCGGTTTGAGTCGAACTCCGACACCTGATACGATGTTGTGTTATGAGTTAACAAGTCAATGAGAATGAAGTTTCGTGTCGTGAGAATGTTGGCGATGATAAGATTTCTCTGCTCTTCGGTTGTTCTGTCTTGACTTGGACATGCTCGCAGGGAGTTGATAACAAGAAGTCTCAATAAGATTGTCGTCGGGGAGATTCACGACAACATTCGAGCTTCAGGACGACGGTGTGACGGGAGGAAACCGTTGGAAGCAAGGGCGTCGTCCTACGAGTGTCAAAGTGAGAGAAAACCAGGGGCTTCTCTTGGCCAGCTCCTCATGCTCTCTCTCAGTTCTTCCCGAAGTTCACGGCTCTACTCTAGCTGAGCTGGGAGAAACACAAGTGAGCAGCATGTGCATGCCCTCCCCCTCTGCCCTCCTCTGTTCGCCCCCCCTATCCTGCTTCCTCTCGCATGCCTGGTATGATCTCACTCCTCCTCCTCTCACTCCCTCCTCGCCTCAGGTCCTCTGCTCCTGTGCGGTCGGTCGTCTCGATTTGAGCATGATGCGCGGGTGAAGGAGGAGGTGAGGAGGGGGGAAGGGGATGACGTCGATGAAGGGGCTACATTCGAGGAGAGTATCTTCAGTCTCTCTTCGTCACCTGGGAACGTCCAGCGTCAGCCATTGCGACCGTCACAAACTCGAGGTCTGAGGGAGACGGGCCGGGCCTAGTCTGACCTCGTCCTCTAGCTTCTACTACGGGAAGTTGGAAGTTGATCGAGCTGAGGTAACTGGCGCTTGCTTTCTTGCCTGATACACTCACCTTCTCTCCTCCTCTCCCCCATCCTCCTCTTGTCCTCCTCGTCCTCGTCCCTCCTGCTCCTGGTCCTTTTCCAGCTCATCCACTCATCAATCTCGCCCGTTATGGATCAAGAATACTCTTATACTGTTCGTCTGCACTGCGACGTGCTCTCCTCCGACGGCAACGGCGTGATGGCTGCCGTCGCTCCAGGCGTGCTCGCCATGCTCAGTGCTGGGGTACGACTAGAGGTCTGCGCTGGAGGCAGTGACGGGCATGCAGGTGGCGCTCAAGAGGAGAGTGAGTGGTACGAGCGTGTGCGCAGTGAAGCGAACCTCGACAGAATGTGAGGGAGGGAGGAAGAGCCGATGGCAAAGTGACTCGTGCTGGAAGTCGAGGCTGAGGGGGAGGAGGAGGAGGGGGAGGAGCCGATGCTTATATTGGATCCGACTTTGATTGAAGAGGTGCGGAAGAAGAGGGAAGGAGGAGAGGAGGAGCTGAAAACTGGTGTAGGAGAATTGCTGCTACATCCTCAACCTGGCAGGGACTGAGAAAGGCATCACGATGATCAGGTAGCGATCGAGTTTGACTTGACTGGCTGAACTTGTTGGCTCTTTGCTCATGTCAGCCTTGACTTGCTGACGGGCAAACCTCCTCCCATCGACGTGATCGGTCAGTCTCTGCTCTGTCAGCCACGCGGTGACCTTGCGCAGAGGACATGGTCGACGTCGCTTACACGTCTGTCCGCCAAGAGCTCGAGACTATCAACGTCAGATCATCCTTTCACACCCCTCCTGACCCTCGTCCTCGTTCCTCTCTACCTCGTCACTCTTCTCCTCGTTTCTCTCCTTTTCCTCCTTCTCGTCCTCCTCTTACTCGCCCTCCTCCTCCTCTTCCTCCTCTTCCTCCTCTTCTTCCTCTTCCTCTTTGTCTCTTTTCTCCCCTTCTTCTCGTCGTTCTCGTCCCTCCCCCCCCCCCCCCCCTTGTATTTCTGTTCAGCTCCTCGTCCTGCTCAAGTCTCATTCTTCCTTTTCATCCCTCTCGTTCTTTTCTCCTCCTGCTCTCACATCTCCCTTCCCAGGAGGTCGAGATTGTCCCCCGAAAGCCTGTGGACGAGGAGGTGAAATTAGAAGTTGAAATCCCCGAGGGCTCGAGGTCGAAGTAAGAGGAGAGGAGGGAGGAGGGAGGAGGAGGATGACGGGTTGAAGGATCATCGCACTCCGAGGATCATCGATCTCTAACATCGAGGAGCAATTCGACTGCCAGATCAACATCAGCTCCAGAGGTGACTGATAACATGTGTAGAAGAAAGATGAAGTGTTGTTGTTGTTGTTGTTGTTGTTGTTGTTGTTGTTGTTGTTGTTGTTGTTGTTGTTGTTGTTGTTGTTGTTGATGATGATGATGATGATGATGATGATGATGATGATGATGATGATGATGATGATGATGATGATGATGATGATGATGATGATGATGATGATGATGATGATGATGATGATGATGATGATGATGATGGTACTGGTGGTTGTGGTAGTAGTGACGAGATGCCATGGAGATGTGAGTTCATTGATCAATCTGCAGGCCGGGTCATTCTCTATGGCAAGTCAGAAGATCAGCTGCAGGAGGCATCGGAGACGATGTTGAACCTTGTGGCGGTGAGGAGGAGGAGCATGGGGGAGGGGGAAAAGATCTCGTCAGCTGACGTCGTGTCTCGCAGCAGGGGCGGGCGGGGAGGAGGGAGGAAAAGGAGGAGGAGGAGGAGGGAGCTGAGGATGAACAGGACGATGACGTCATGGTGAATCGAAACCAAAGGAAGAGGCAGATGGTGGAGGAGGTGAGATCTTAGGTGGTTTAGCTCGTTTTCATGCCTGCTGTTGCGCAGGTAGAAGAGGAGGAGATTCAGCACGAATTTTTACTTGAGATCCCTCCCGACGTGCTGGAACTGATCAATCAAAAACTCATCGGTTTACCTCCTTTTCTTCTTGTCCTTTCTGACTTCTCTCCCTCCCTCCCTCCCTCCTCTCCCTCCCTCCCTCCCTCCCTCCCTTCCTCTCTCCTGCCTGTCATTTCCACCCACTCCGCTCTCCTTGCGCTCTCTGCTCACGCTCTGCCCTCCAGGTCACGATGGCTCTCGCCTTCGCGCACTCGAGGTCATCACAGGAGCAAGCTTGACGCTGATGTCAGGTGAGCGCCGAGGGGAGGAGGAGAGGAGAGGAAAGGGAGAGAGGGAAAGAGAAGGGGGAAGAAGAGAGGAAGAAGAGATGGAGAGGAGAGGGAGAAAGGGAAACAGAAGGGGAAAAGAAAGGAGAAAGAGAGGGGGAGGAGAAGATAGCTGAGGAGGACGAGAGAGGAACAGAGGGAGAGAGACTAGAAGGAGAAAGAGGGGAGGTAGGAGTGGAGAAAAGAGTATCAGTATTAGCGGTAGTGGTACTAGTGGGAGGGTTTGACAGGTGGGAGGAAGAGAGGTGGGAGGAAGAGGAGGTAGACAGGTAGAGAGCAGGAGGAGCAGGAGGAGCAGGGGGAGCAGACGGAGGATGAAGTAGGGTTCACAGTCTCTGCTCATTGAGTGCATGTTTGAGCAGACGGCATCCTCATCCGAGCTAAAGATCAGCGGATTGCTCAGAGCGCGATCGCTGTTGTCAACGTCAGGGTCAAGGTCGAACTTCTTCTCCTCCTCCGCCCTCCTCCTTCCTGATTGCTCCTTCCTCCCTCTTCCCTCCTCCCCCTCACCACTCACATTCTCTTTCTTCCTGATAATTCCTGTCCTCTTCCTTGTCTTCGCTCCTTGTCTCCCCCTGGTGTGCTTCCCGTCAGCTCTTGCTCCCTGCTTCCTCGCCTGCTGTTCGCTGAGAGCTTGTTCGTGATGCAGGAGCTGACCAAGTCGATGAACCTCAGCGTGCCAAGGAAGGGGAGGTCGAGGAAGTGAGGGAAGAAGCAGATGATGCGGGAGGGGAGGACAAGACCAAGGGAGGAGGAGGCGAACTAGAGGAGAGTAGGAGGTGGAGGGGGTAGGAGGTGGAGGGGGGGGGAGGCGAGGAGGAGGAGGAGCAGGGGAAGGAAGTGGGGTGGAAACACTTTATTCAACGCTAGAATGAAGGGACTTCTACTGTTGTCGTCTCGTAGCTCCGAACTTCTCCATCAAAATCGCTCGCAGCTCAACTTTCAGCTCCTCCTCTACACACACACTTTGCTTGTACAGCCTCCCCAAACTCCCCTCCTGCCCTACTCCTCCTCCGAGGTACACGTCCACCGCCTCCACCGCCTGCCCGCTCGAGTCCCTTCCTACAGTTCCGAGCAGCCCGATGTCTCCCAGCTGCACCTGCCCGCATGTGTTGGGACAGCCAGTCCAGTGGATCCTGACAGGTCGAGGAAGCGAGAGCTCCCGGTCGAGCTCCTCCGCCATCCTCCTCGCATGCCCCTTAGTGTTGATCTTCGATTGCCCGCAGAACTGACTACCCGTGCAAGCAACAGTTCCAGCAAGCAGCGGCTGCGGGTAAAGCGAGAAGGAGGGGAGGGTCTGCTCTAGGGCCTTGACGGCATCCGATACTTTGCTGTCCTCTACATGCGGGATGATCAGGTTGCCCTCTACCGTCATCCGCATCTCTCCTTCTCCAAACTCCTCGCTCAGCTCGATCAGAGCAAGCAGCTCGTCCGGGTAGATCCGCCCGACCGGCACGTGCACGCCCAGCCAGTTCCTCCCATCCTTCTGCTTGTGCACCCCGAGGACCTCCCTCCTCTCCCACCTGCTGGGCACGAGGCTACTCCCTGCTCCCTGCAGCCTCGTCCCGGTCAGCTCGCTGTACCTCCTCCCCACTTCCTCTCTGAACGCGGCAGCTCCCATGTCGTCGAGCAGGAAGGCAAGCCTGCTCTTCGTCCTGGGGTTGTACCGGTACCCCCAGTCTCGGAACACAGAGAGTATGCTTGCTCCTACCTCCCAGCTGCCCTCCAGCGGCACCCAGGCGTCAAGGGGAGCCGCAAACTCGCAGCGGGAGCTGGAGAGGAGGCCGCCCACGTTGACGTTCCACCCCAAGTTGCCCTGGTGGTCTCGAGCTGGGATGTAGCTGATATCGTTGATGTCGGGGTGCTCGAACAGATGTTTGCTTCCCACGAAGCAAACGTTGAACTGTTGGCCCACATCAAACTCGTATACTCTCTCTCCTCCCTCCTTGCACACTTCCTTCCTCTTCCCTCTCCCTGTCCCGTCCCCCTACACCCCCCCCGCGCTTCCTCCTCGTTTCCCATCCTCTCTCTTTCCTTGATGTTCTCCCTCCTCCTTCATCCTTCTCTCCCTCCTCCCTCCCTCTGCTCATCCTGCATCGTCCTCACCCGCCCTTCTCCTCGTTCCCCTTTTCTCCCATCTCCTCCTTCTCTCTCCTT
>NW_005434492.1:48413-74321 GCF_000315625.1 Guillardia theta CCMP2712
GGAGGGAGGGAGGAGGATACCGTGATAGTCTCCGGGCCGAATCCTTGGGTCTCGTCGCGATCTAGCTTGACCGTCCCGCTGAAGCACTCCTTGTTGCGGAAGTTGACCTCGCATGGCTCCCTGTTGGCGTCCTGGTGCGGCGCGAGCATGTAGAAGTCTTCGTCCTTGGGCTGCCAGGGCGTCAGGCGGAATCGCTAGAGGAGGAGCAGCAGCTACCTGAGCTCCCCAGGTGAGGACGAAGCGACACTCTCCCGGCTTGAGGAGGGGCGAGAGCGCAAGGTTGATGGAGGACTCGATCGCGATGTCGCAGAACCTGCCAACGACCCGTTTGAGGGGCAGCAGACGCGGCTCCTGCTCAAGGGCCTCACCGTGTGTACGACGCCATCATGCCAGCCTGGAACACGACGCAAGTGTACTGCTTGCCTCCCCCCAGCCGACTCAAGGACACAGTCGCCTTTCCGTTGCTCATCGTCACCTGCTCCTGCGCATCAGCTGAAGCTGCAAGGCAAGACAAGTCCCACCTGCTGCACCAGCGCAGCCCCGTCGAGGATGTAGAGAACAGGTTCTGTCGCCATCGTGTATCCCCGCGCCAAGATCCCGTCCGAGCAAGTGGAGCCCTTCCCAGCCGTCTTCCCGTCCACCGCGTTCATGGCCGTTACCTTGGTCCTCGAGGGAGAGCCCACGACAGGCCCGGGCTGAGCCTCCGCATCACCGATGAAAGCGGCTTCACCGGTTCCCACCCACATGTGCTTGGAAGGGTCCGAGTTGGAGCTGCGGAAGGCGAAGGTGAAGTCGACCCGGTCGCCCTCGATCAGCTTGCTGGGGACGTAGAGGCCCTGAGAGTTGAGGCAGCTGCTCCCGTCGCAGGGGAACCCTGACCGCATGTTGTTCTGGTAGACCCCCAGGTCCTCCCCGTTGACCGTCACTTGGATCGTGTCGCTCCTGTCCCCGTTGACCGCGTGCAGCGTCACGTACATCATCCACTTGCCCGCATGCGGCAGCCGAATGGTCCCAGTCAGGTAGCCTGACATGCTCGAGCCGAGGATGATGTGGCCGCCATCCTCCAGCAGGACTCCTTCCGAGCTTGTCTTGCCCCTGCCACCATCGTCAACATAATCGTAGTCTCCAACAACAACAATAACATATCATCATTATCATCATCATCATCAAGAAGAAGAACAACAACGACATCTTCGTCATCAAGAACAACAAGAACAAGAACATCATCATCATCATCATCATCATCATCATCATCATCAATATCATCAGTCTCGCGCATCGGCAGCTCCTTCTCACTCACCACCAGAAGTTCAGCGGCTCAGGAGGAGGCGTCTGCCCCGGCTGCAGCGGCGGCCTCAACGCAGGGCTGGCAGGAGGAGGAGCAGCGGCAGAAACAACAGGAGGCAAATTTCTCTTGAGCTCTTCGATGTCATCGTGGATCTTCTGCATGCGACGCTGCGCGTTGTCGAGGCCGGCGGTGGCGTTGTGATGGAAGGAGAGATGTAGCTTCTGATCTCCTGAGACCAGCCCCACCAGCCGCTCTACAAGAGCCTGCACCTCCGCCCTCCACTGCGTCACTTGAGTGCGCAAGGACGAGACCCTGTCGTCGCTGGCCTGGAAGGAGGAGGAGTCCTTGCTCCGAACCTCCTCGTACTGCCTCTCCAGGTTCTCCATCTGCTCCTGCAAGTTGTCAAGACGAGTGAGCGACGCGTCCACCGACGAGACGTCTCGCTGCAGAGCGTTGGCGGAGTTGAGGACGCCGTTGGCCCCCTGCTCCTCCTGCTGCTTCGCTACGTTGATGTCTCGGTGAAGATTCTGCAGCTTGATCAGCATGCCGTTCGCCCAGGTCGGGCTGGTGCCGTTGAGCGAGTTGATGGCCTGCACCCTCTTGTTGTACAAGGTTGCCTGCTGGCTCTTGAGGTCATCCAAGATCGCGTCCTCCCGTCTCAGCTCCCCAGCTGCGTCCGTCCTGGACTCGTCAAGACGAGATCGGATCGACTTAACCTTGTCTTTGAGCTGCTCCTCAGCTGCACTGAAGAAGTCCCGGATCTGCTGAGAGAAATTGCGTGTGATCTCGTTGATGTTGACGTCGGTCATCCTGTCGAATGTTGCGAAAGCCGACTGACGCTGCAGCTTGAAGGAATTCTGCAACGACGTCACGTTCCTGACCATGTCCCCCACGTTAGCCCTGATCCCACTCATGTTCGACTGCATCTGCCTCTGCAGCCCATCCACCTGCGTCTCCAGCTTGTTGAAGGAGTCAACGAACTTGCTCCTGTCATTGTTATCTTCGCGCTGAATGTTATTAATCTGCATCGTCACGTCCTGCATCGACTCCCTTTGAGAGTCGCTGTACTGCTGGAGGTCGCCAGCCTTTGCTGTAGTCCCCTGCTTCATTGTTTGGTCCCAGCTCTCCTTTTGCTGGTCGATGCTGCTCTTGAGCTCCTTGACATCCTCCTCCGACGAACTTTCGATCTCACTCTTCATGTTGCGCTGGTCTGCACCGCCTTCCGCGTCGATGCTCGAGAGCTTGCTGCCTGCCGAGTTCTCAAAGTCTGTCTCGTTGGTTTGCAGTTGGTCGAGCTCGTGTTGCAGCAGCCCCTCCAGTCGCTGCTGCTCGTTGAACAGCTCCGTGACCTTTCGCGTACCCTCCGAGTCGTCCAGCGCTTGTCGCGCCTCCAAGCTTGTCATGTTGCTCTTCACTTCGTTCTCCATCGTCGCTGCCTTGACTTTCATCTCGCTCACCTTCTCACTCAGCGACGTCAGCTTCGCTGTCAGGGCTCCTCGGATCCCCGACAAGGCGTCGCCGATCCCCCGGGTCGCCTGCGACTCCAGTGACGTCAGCCCGGTGGTGACGTCACTCTCGATCAAGTTCTCGTCCGCGTTGTGCTCCTGCCGGATCATATCCTCCGCCATCTCCAACGCGTTCCGCGCCGACGCCAGCTTCGAGTTTGCCGCGTCCACCTGGTGCTGGGCGAGGGAGGTCACGTTCAAGCTGGAGGTCTGCAGCAGCGATTGAGCGGCTCTAAAGACGCTAAGGACAGTCTGGAAGTTGGCGGACGACTTGCGTTGGAGCTCAGCCTGCCAGGGTTGTGAGGAGAGGAGGAGATGGACGGATCGAGTGGGGAGAGGAGGAGAAGGACGGGTGGCTGACCTTGGCGGTCTCGAAGGCTGTTCGAGCAGCTGTAAGGCTCGTTGACAGTTTTTCGACGATCTGATCGAGTTCAGCCGAGACCTGCTGATGACTCTGGAGGAGAGAAGCGATCTGCGCGCGGTTCTCTTCGAACTTGTTCGCCTGCAGGGCAAGTGAGAGGGCAGGAGACGACACGACGGGCAGACCTCGTAGAGCTGAAGTCCCTTGAGCGAGTCATTGAACCACCTCCAGCGAGAGTTCAGCAGCTGGCCCAGCTGCGTCTCCCTGCTCGTCAGCTCCTCTTCCTCGGCTTGTACAGCAGCCTTCAACTTCGTTTCTTGTTCCATCATCGCATTCTTGTAATCAGCCTGACCGGCACAACCATCACCCTCTTCAATGATTCGCACAACATTCGCTCACCTGAACTTGTTCATGCTTCTCTTGGAACTCCTTATGGACTTGCTGCTTGTCCGCTTCTCGGCCCACGTCCAGCTCAGCTGAGGTCGAGGTGAGCTTCTGCTCGAGGTTACTGAGGCCATCGTTGAGCGCTGACACCTGAGAAAACTCCAACATCAAACGAGAGGTCATGAAGGGTGTGGATAAGAACCGATTGGTCGATGTCTTGCTTGTTTGACGTCATCGTGCTGAGCAAGGTTTCGATCCTCTCCATCACATTCGCATTTTCAGTCTGTTCGCTCTCTTTGAACGTCTTCAGCTTGTGCATTGCCTTTGACATTGACTCTGCGAACTTCAAGGACTTCTCGTGGAACGAGCTCTGCCATGACTGAACGTCCTCGTTGAACTTATCGCTCCAGATCGACCGGACAAGCTCAATCAGCTGGGAGCTGCTGGTTGCCAGCGAGTTCAGCTTGGCGTCTAGATAGTCTTGAATCTTTCCCTTGGTCTTCGATTGGCTCTCGTGGCCTCCTTCCATCATCTCCGCTATGTCCTGCTTGTAGCTTGCGATCTGCTGCCTCAGCTCCTCAATCTTCCGGTCCACCACCACCTTCTCAGCTGAGAGTGTGCGCTGCATTTCTGCGAGGCTCAGCTGGCGTGTGTTATGCATGTTGAGGATCTTGGACTGGATGGCCGAGGTAGCGGCAGATAAGAGCGAAGTGCTAGCGTTGGAGTTGCGCTCGAGCAACAAGATTCGTTTCTTGAGGGCGAGCAGGTCAGCGGAGATGCTCGACTCAGCTTGGTCTTTGTTTGCAATCATCCTCTCCATAACTCTGATGCAAGCGTCACCGGCTAACTACCACAACAGCCTTCCACTCACCGTGCGTGAAGGGAATTGGAAGAATCCTCACGCGTGGAATTGAGACGAGTGAATGTCTGCCATTGCAACGCTCGTAGCTCCTCATACTGCGATTGCAAGCGATTCTGCATTTCAGCCGCATAAGATTTCAGTTGGTCAAGGTCCTCCTCGGCGTTCTGAAAGTCGTTCGGGTCAGGCTTGATGGAGAAGGAAGGAGAACAAGAAAAAAACTCACGTGTCGATCAGCCTCGTTCTTCTCTACGACGCGGTCCAAGAAGTGAGACAGGTGCAGGTTGTGATCATTCTGAGTCTGCACTTGCGATCGCATTGCGGAGAAGAGGCTGTCGTATGTGTTGGCAATGTTCACACGCTGCGAGCTCAGCAGGTCTTCCATCGTTTGGAACGAGTCTTGTATGGCAGCATGAAGGATGAAATGCACAGAGCCGACTTTCTCCTTCAGTGAAGCTTCTGATTGGTTGCCGCTGGTGGCAATCTGCTCCTTGAGCGTAGAGAGCATTGACGACTGCATGCTCTGTACTCGCTGGGACTCAGAACGAAACTTGCTCTCACTGTCCATCACGGCCTGAAGCAACAAGTTCACTTTCTCGTCAAGCCCTTTGATGGTAGTTTGCTGTTCTGTCTCCAGGTCCTGCAGGTCCTTCGCCGTCTGCTTGTTGTTCAACATCTCGCGGCTAGACAGGAACCCGAGCTGATTCCGCAAGCTTGACTGGGTCGCAGCGCTCTCTGATTGCAAGGCTAGCCTTCCATTCTGCAGACTCTCAATCTTCGTCTGCACGTCTGAGAGCAACTTGGATTTCTCCTCCCTGATCTTCCCCTCAAACTTACTGTCCATGGCGTCGATGTCTCTCAGCTTCTGAACCTCGAAATCATCCGAGTCAGTCTTCATCTGCCTTGCAAACTGATCAGCGAAGTGCGAGAGCTTGCTGGAGGTGGAGGAGATGTTTTCGTCGATGCCACGGTATCCTTGGTCTGCATCGGCAAAGAGAGCCGAAGAGGATTGCTCGAGACCCTCAATGGCGTCTTCTTGTTCCGAATTCACTTTCAGCTCCTGGGAGACAAAATCTCGAAACTTGTTATTGAACGTGACATCGTCTGCAATCAGAGAGTCGTTCACTTCGCGCAGCCTCTGCTCTTGTTGTGAAGCTTCAGATTGGATGCTGTCACGAAGATCAGACACGTAGAAGTCTGCTCGCCTTGTGAGGGACTCGTTCACATTCTGAATCAAGTGAAGGATCATGTTGCTCAATGTGGACACGTCGTTGGCTTCTGCGGCCTGGCGAGCATCCTTCATGGCACTCAGTTTGCTTCGAACGTTGTCAATGGTTGAGTTCAAGCCCTCGTAACTCTGCTGAAGCCACTGAAGAAACATTTGATTCTTGCTTTCAAAACTGCTCCTGTTGGCTTTCATCACAGAGAGAATGAACGCTCGATCATCCTTGGCTTGCTGTTTCATTCTCTTCTCCGTGTCAGCAAGGCTGCTGAAAAGTTGATCAATACGTCCAAAGTCATGATCCAAGTCATGGAAAGTCTTGCTCTTAGTGATTTCAAACTTCTTCCTCAACGACTGAGTGAACGACGCTCTGTACTCATTGTTTTGCATTTGCTCGCTGACCATGTGACTCAGGGCCGAGTTGCCCTGTTCACCCTCCGTGGTTATGTTTCTGTTTGCATTGGACAGAGCTTGTTCAATCTGACTCTTCTTGGCAGCAAACAAGGCGTTGACACTGCGACGTTCCTCATCCAAGGTGTTGAGAAGATCATTGTGAAGATGAGAAGAATCATCAAGAGTTTTCTTCAACACAGCCTCGTGATCCTCGCGAATCTTCTTGTTCAGAGCTTCAGTAGTTGCCAGTGTGTTGTTGTAGTCCTCTGACTCCTTGCGATCTATCTCGGCGAGCGAAGTCTTGACCTTCAGCAACGCAGCATCTAGCTCACTGTCTCCGTTTCTCATCGCTTCTTGAACCCCCTTCGAGTAGGACATGACCGTGTCATACCTTGCGCTGTGCTGGTCGTGAAGTTCTTTCATCTTCTCCTTCAGATGAGCTACTTTCTGAGCCAGCAGCACCAGAGCTTCCTGACTGTCCTCCTCTTGCTTCGCGGACAACTTCGTCACTTCTGCATTGACTAAACCAAGGTTTTGATCCGTGTAGTTCTTGACTGCTCGCGTGACCTCGACAAGTTGACTGGTCAGGTTTCCAAGAGCAAACCGATGACTCTTATGCATCTCCATCTGAAGGGCATGTATGTCCATGATTTCACGAGCTATGGTCTTGCGGAAAAGTTCGAACAACAACCGCTGTTCACGCGACTTCTTGACACTCTGTGTGTGGTGCGAGCTCTCTCTCAGCTCCAGCTGATAAGAGGTGTTAGAGAGCACAACAGACTTCCTGGCATTCACCTCTGCAAGCGCTTTCATGGTTTTCCACAACTCTTCTCGAACTTGGTTGTCGCTCCAGGTGAGATACTCTCCGCTAGCTACTTGCTTCTCGCATTCTGCATTCCAAGTCAGCACGAGCGCCTAGAACCATCGTTGTCGGTGACCTTCAGGATCTGCAAAGAGTCCACAATAAGGATTTCTCTCCGGCGAGGTCTCGGCATTGACTTCGTCTCCATCCGTATCCCCCTCAATCATAACATCCCGTTGTGGAGACTTCCTATCGAAAAGCGCGGCTGCGAGCAAGCAAGCAAGCAAGAGGACACCCAGCAGCACAGGTCGTCTTTTTGCTCTCCCTGCATCATGAGGTCTGAGAAGAGAGCGATCAGAGTAACATCTTCACGCATACCTTGTGCAGCGTCGTTCGCATCGGAAGCAACTGTTCCTATGCTTCCGTAGCCACTGGCTGTCTGATGAGGCATCCTCTACAGCCCTTCAGCGACATAACACGCGTCAGTAAATAGACGAGCACGTTAGAGATGAGAACAACAGGAAAATAATGAGCACAATCATGGCATGCACCTAGTACCCAAACAGAGCACCAGCATTTCAAAGGATGAAACCATCATAAATCATCGTCCATGGTACAAGCAAACAACCAACAAGAGCAAGATCGTGCATCGAATCATGCCGTCCTCCTCCTCTGTCTCCTCTCCCCCTCTCACCTTGTCCCTGAAGCTCCCCGTCCCCCCTGCTCATTCAGATGCCATGGCGACGGAAATAGCCTTTCAGCGGATCACATCCCCTCATCCCCGCACAAATATGTCCCTCATCCCCGCTAAACTCCCATCATCCCCCTCATAACCCTTCCAACCCGAAATAGAGCAGAGCAGCGGGAGCGAAAATGTTTGATCTGCTGGCAGACAAGTGGAAGCAGGTGAGAGGAGGAGGAAGAGGAGGAGGATGATGATCATGACGACGACGATGATCATGATCGATCATGATCATCGGCGTCGTCATGATCATGATCATGATCTTGACGACCATCCTCACACATGCTTCCACGAGGAGGAGGAGGAGGAGGATTATTATGATGAGGATGAGGATGAGGATGATGATGATGATGATGATGATGATGAGGAGGAGGAGGAGTTTAGCGGGGATGAGGGACAGGAGGAGGAGGGTGGGATGAGAGTAGTGAGGACAAGGGAGAGCGATGCAGAGGATGATAGGGAGGTTGGGAGAGAAAAATAGGAGAACAGGCGAGACAGAGGGGATTGGGCGGGAGAGAAGTTGTCAGAGATTTGTAGAGGAGGGAGCAACAATGAGAGGATGATATTGGAGAGTGGTTGAGCTTGGTGCTGGGAAGCAGTGCGATAAGTTGGTTTTGAGGTTGGGGGGGTGATAGGGTTACCCTATAGGGTTGCAAGGAGTGAGTGGATGAGAGGGATGAAAAGCAGAGAAATGAAACATTTCCTTCAAGACTTATGATGAGATTATTGAACTTCGGAAGTAAGGAGCGGATCTACTGTAAGTTAGTAGGGAATAGAAGATAGGTTGATTCGCGACTCCTGTTGAACAACAAGAATTCCAATTTCATCTTTTGTGTGGTTCTGGTTGTTTTTTGAAAATTACCCTTTTTCTGTAATGGCATGTTGTAAATTTTTGCAATCATCTGAATCTATGTTGAATCAAATACGAGTTGAACTTGTTGGTGTGGCAGGAGATTTTCAATAACGACATCTCCTCTCGGCTCAAGTACGCCGCTCTCCATGATTGCGAGACTAAGTATGGTCTGGTCTTCTCAATGCAATACAATCTGACCAGCACATAGGTGGAAGAGCTGTGGAGGCAAGACCAAGAAGCCGCTTCACTCCATTGACAAGTGACGACATTCTGTTACGTTTTTGCTCACCTGTTGGTTGACATGTGCTTTCTTCAGATATGGGATCCCGACCGACGGCTCCTAATCTGCTGACTTGACAGGATGTCGTTAGAGTTTCACTTGCGAAGGATTGCGGTGTTCCACCTTCCAAACCTGTACAAAGGAACAGAGTTGCTGTTACTGTAAATTCAAATTATCTCGTCAAACCAATGAAAGTCAGTGGAAAAATCTTCAGTTTTACTGCTGCAATCTTGCAATGGGCTTCTAAAGCGATTGCATGGAAAAGAATGAAGTGGATAAGTCATGGTACAACAACGTTTCTGAACAGGTTTCATCTTGAGCCCGCGGTACTGGGTGGAGGCCCGCCAGCGAGGTAGAAATTCCACACGCAGACAGCAGCGTCATCTCCTACTGACACCTGCGAACATTGTGAGAAAGATGAAAACATGAAGGGAAAGAGTGAAGGAAGGGAGGAGAGAGGCAGAGAGAGGAAGGGTGTGGAAGAGAGAAAGCAGTCAGCGGAGGCATGAAGAGCTACCAGCTGTTTCTCGTCGGGGGACCATGCTAGCTGTGTTATGATTCCCGAGTGTCCCCGGCAGACAGCAACAATCTCCATAGCCTGCCACATCACGTTACTTGCAGTGCAGACTACGACTGCAAGCGCAAGCTCACCACGATGTCCCATATACGAACACAAAGGTCTTCGCATCCGACGGCAACAAACTGACCGCTGGAGCTGATGGCAACGCAACTGAACTTCATCTTCCTCCCGCAGTCAAGGGCCATCACCTGCCTCTTCCTCACCCTCTCCCTCTCCCTCGCACCAGCCACGTACCGGCAACTGAACGTCACAGTCCCAGCTCAGCACGAAGCCATCAGTCGTGGATGTCAGAAGCTCTTGCTCCGAGTCGACCCGTTGAGCGAGTCCCGTGAAGGCGCCATCGCGATGCATCTTGTAGTTGGACCTGCGCGTTGTCTTGAGATCATACGTTACTACCGCCCGATCGATGGAGCAAGAGTGGACTAGATGTGCATGAACGTTGTCCACCAACAGCCCAGTGATCGGCTTGTTGTGCTCGGTGTACTGCCCGACGAACTCCAGATTTCTTCGATTCCATACCCGCATGGCCCCGTCCTCTCCGGCTGTGAAGTAGAACTCCTTGCCAACCGCTATGCACGTCACTTTCCCCCTGTGGCACTTTGGAATCTGTCCTTGCGGCTCACAATTTGTTGCTGTGAATATGCGCATGGCTCCATCTTCCCAGCCCGTCAGAATCCGATCGTCCGGCGTCCAGCACAGGCACGTGGCAGCACAGGATCCTCTCGTGAACCCCAGCACTGTGTAGTCTGACAAGTCGAAAATCCGTAGGATACCATCTTGAGAGACGGTAGCGAAGTGGTCGCTCCTGGTTCCAAACGCTACACCGTTGATGGCAGAAACGTTGCTCTGCTGCATCAACCGGACGCTCAAGTCGTCGCATCCGATCGAGTACATCTTCGCGGTATCCGTGCCCACGACCAGCTCACCAGAGGCGGCCACCGGGACTATAGACGTCACTCGCCCATGAAGCTGGACTTCCCCAACAACCGACCAGTACTGATCGTTCCCTTGCAGCTTCTTAAGCTTGCCATCACCCGATCCAGCGAAGATGTACTCTCTGCAAGAGCACAGGGAAAGAACTCCATTGGTGGAGATTGGTAACGCCGCTCGGTACACCAGACTGTCGCAATTGAAAACCACCAACTCTCCCACAGAGGTCCCGGCGATGAGCTCTCCATTAGTGGGTGATAGGGAACAGTCATGGTAAGTGCGAGCAAGTCCAGCAGAGGGAAACTTCAACAGTTCTGTCTTGAGTCCGTAATGCATCGTGCGGATGTCATACTCGAGATAGTGCGCGTGAACTTTGACGGTATGAAACGTGTAGAGAGAATACTTGGGCGTCTTCACCCGGCGAGAATTGTCAGCAACTGTAACTACCCCCCAGCACATTGCAGTTGCTGCTTTGGGGCATTTCACATATTGCGCTACACTTCCATTCTGCGGAAAGGATCAGCAACACCCAGCAAGCTCGAGCTCAAGTAGAAACACCTGCATGTCCCAGATGGCAAAGTCATTGCCATTCATGTTCCCCTCCCCGATCGCAGCAAGAAATCGATCGTCGTCAGAAAACTTGAGAGCCGTGACGGTTCCTGTTACCCCTGACAACCGATAGACGGGCTTTCGAGATTCGTACTCCCATACCACAATCTGCTCCCCGTCTCTGTGTATGCTCTGTCGCTGCCCCGAAGCAAGCAACTTTCCCTGCGAGCAGGCATCAAGGCAAGGAGCATGCAGAGGGAGGAGATACGGTAGCTGAGAATGAGACGCTCGTGATGTCGTTGTCGTGACCCCGCAGGAGATCCTGCTTGTGAGGATCCGTCTGATCTGCCAGCACAACCACATGGCCTATTCCATAAAGCATCACATTCGTGTCTTGCGGATTGACGGAGATAGCATGCAGCTCCTGAGACAAGAGGTGAGCGTGGAGGAGCTTCAAACCGATTTCATACCTGTCCAGTGAAGCCTATGATGTGCTCAAGCTCTGCAGCATCAAGCTCCTGACCGTCGTCCATGTCTGGATGATGCAGGGAGAGATTCTGCCGCGACAGTATCAGCACGTGAAAACTGCCTGAGACATTTGGCGACATCCTTCCTTGCCCTCACAAGATCCCACATCAGCCCTTTATCCATTTCTCTTGAAGACACCTGAGATCCCTCACTCCCAACTCTTCTCCTGGTCTCCTGACCTCAACTGTTCAAAATTCGAACACAAACCGAACTGCATTCTGTTTCGAGCATCTGTATCCCCATCCTTCTCCTACTGACTTCTCACCCTCCACATTTTCGTCATGACCCTCGCTCAACGTCTCCTCCTCTCATCTCTCTCATCTCTTCCCTTCCCCGTCACTGCATTGCCCGACCGCCCTGCCTCTCCCGCCATTCTGACGCGCTCGTTCCGTTGGTCATGGGATGAGCGGGGATGTGGTCCAGTTTTGCTTCTATCAGGGCACAAAATGCATGGGGTGTAGGGGCTAGGACGGGAGGAGTGGCAGGATCTGAGCGAGCATGGAAGGGGAAGAAGGCGAGGAAAGATGGAGATAGAGACGAACATGATCAGGAGGACGAGGACGAGGAGGACGAGGAGGACGAGGGAAACCTTGAATGAGCTCCTGAGACTTTCATCAGGGGCGTCTTGACCTACAAGTGTAGAGATCGAATGTGCCAGAGAAGTTTGACGTTCACATTGGCTGTTCTGCTGTTGAATGCTTTAGGCAAAATCGAAGCTTTCGTTCCTTTGCAAGTAACACCTAGTCTTGTGTTGATCTCTTGAATGCAAGTTGAGAAGGTTGTTTCAAGGCTTCATCTCACCCTCGCGTATCTCGCCTCGCCATGTCAGCTGATCCACAAGGTGACCTTACCTCTTCCATCCCCGTGCTCCTCACTCGACAATAGGAAAGCACAAGATTTTGTTTCTACATGGCAAGGGAGAAAACGCAAAGACCTTTCGGGCGAGGTGAATCCTATGAAAGGGCTGCAAAATCTACCTGACCCTAATTCTCCCCGTGAAGACTACGAAGACTCGAAGACGCACTGGTGGAGAAGAAGGGAGATGCAGTATCCTTGGAGTTTGTGACGGTAGGTTGGAACCGGCGGCTTCCATGCCTGACAAATGCCGCAGGCTCCTCATCTGATCGGATCTGACGACAAGTATGCATGGTGTGTGAGACTCAAAGGGCATGTTGGGCATGCACGTAGTGAAGCTGCTGCTGATGGATAGGTGGAACCTTCCACCGAATCAACGATCCTTCACCGCCAGTGAGTACATCGGGATGGACGAGACGTTCAAGGTCTTGTGCTTGTGGACTAGATGTGTGGGTAACCTTGACAGCAGATGATTGAGAAGACCTGGATGGAGAAGGGACCGTTCGATGCAGGTTAGACTGGCTGATAGTCCGGTGGAGCAGAAATATCTGATGTGTCCTTGTTGTAGTTGTTGGACATTCGCAAGGAGCAATCCTGATCACGGTGAAGGCGTGAAGTTGGAGCAGCAGCCCTGATACTTGGCTCAAGGTTCTCCTATCTCGGGCCCTCCTTCGCGACTTTTCCTTCAAGGTGACGCGCTCTTCTTCCTTTCCCTCTCCCCTCCCTCGAGCTCTTGAGTGCTGAACCCTGTCTTGCGCAGCCTGCCAAGGCGATTCTCTTCGGTGTGTCTTCTTGCTTGCAGCCATGGCTGCTAACGACTCGCTTGCTAACCTGCCTGCAGGAGCTGCCTGGCCCAACCCGTTCGACGGTGAGCTGAATCAACTTGCTGCTATGGATTTGGCGACTTCGTCGTACTCTCCTCAGACTCTTCACGTATACGCGTAAGCTCTCCTCGCCTTAGGTTCTCCACCCTCGTGCCAACAAATCTCTACAGGATGAACGACAACATCAACCCGCCCGAGATGGCCAAGAGGATTGAGAAGGTCTGCCAAGCTTGTCGAGCTTCCGACTGATTGGTTGCAGCTCCTCGGACCCAAGGCCTCTCCTGGGAGCACGAGCAGGGTCACGATATCCCCATGGACGACAAGTCCCTCGCCAAGTTCAGCTCGTTCCTCTTCGACTGACATGGATCGATTTCAGCTTCCTAGCCGTGTGCTGTAGTTAAGATACATGAGTTCGACATCTACAAGCGTGCGAGATGATGAAATCTTGAGAATGATTGTTTTCTTACGAGATATCCATCCTCAGGTAGCCTTGTAACAAGTTATCCCTTTACTTGCACGAACCCAACAGACGATCAATGATTACTGTATCAGTTGAAACCCTATACCATATTTACATGCTTGCTTCTTGTGATCAACCTGAACACGAGAGTGAGGTGGCAACCACTTGTATGCAAGCAGAGATCACCTCGACAGACAAGGACATCGAGGACACTTCCGACAACGTTTTTTCAAAGATTGAAGTAACCTGCATGGCGATCACCGTAAGAACATCACGAGATAAGGTCTAGAGAAGAGAAGACACGAGGGTTTGCACTTCTGCTACCTTTCCATCCGTCGTCAAGTTTGTTTTGAAAGATCCCGCCTGCGTGCTATACTCGTAGCCCACAGCGCACTGAAACGACTTTTGAGTTGCAAGACAGCAACTCCCCATGTTACTTACAAGCGACTCGGTGGAGGCTACGTCTACAGACATCTCCGTTCCGAACGTAAGATTATCTCGCACCTACAACAACACTAAGAAAAGCAAGACAATCCAAAAGAATTGGCGGTCAGACGCTTTGAATGCAATACAACACAGACAATCAGCTTTCTTCTCCTTACCCTCTGGACATAAGAAGCTTGGAGCTGTCCTGTTGACGTGAGCTTGGAGACAAAGGCAAGCCTGTAACGTGCTCATGAGACAAAGAGGCTGCTGAACGAGAGAGCTATCCTTTACCTCTCGGTAGAATAACGCAGTCCCGCAGTGATGATGCTGACTGGCGGCTGGTTGAACGGAGGCCGTCCTAGATACTGCGACGACACAGCAGGTGAGACTTCTTGAGGTTGACACAAGAGCAGCAAGCAAGAGACATCACCATGAAATCAAGGCCCAACGACAAGGAGCGTGTGATGCTCTGGAGATAAGAAAATCCAAACTGAGCCATGGAACCAATCCTAGAGGTGCATGGTAAAAGAGCAGAACACGACAGAAAACATGCTCCTCACTTGCATTGCGCAAACCAATCAGAGCCCTTGTAGTCCGCGGTGATCAAAGCATGGGAATTGTGAGGAGTCGGAACGAGCTGTAAATGTTCGATCAGCTTTGCGGTCAAAAATCGGGAGGAAGCAAACTAGACCTGAGCTTGCATGTTAAGGGAAAAGTTTGGAGTCAAAGTTCCAATGTATCGTGCAAAAACTTCACCATTCGTAGCTGTCTTACTCAGTAGCAAGTGCTGAGATAACAACCACGTGAGTCATGCTGTTCAACACCTGATTGGCTCACCTTTCCCTCAGCGAAATTCGCCCCAAAGTGATATGTGCCATATTGTTCCGCTGAAGGTTGTAGATGCATCGCATGGTCAATCATAAACGAGTTGCTCAGTCCGCGTTGAAAATTAATCATGATCCCCTCATAGGTGTCAAGATGAAATATCTTATTCGATTCTTGACTAATATCCTCGAATTTCCCCTGAAAGATATCAAGTGAAAAAATTCGAAGATCATGGTACGTGCTGTGCAATCAAATGATTTGCTGAGAGCATGTTGTGCAATCAATTGATTTGCTGAGAGCATGATCAAGAATCAAGTGGAAAGCAGGGATAAATGAGCGCAAACGAGGACTTGTGGCGAGGTATTACGCCGACTTGGTTTTACATCGAATGGACCCAATGACAGAGAAAGTCTAGAGGGAGCATACAGGTAAACAGCAGATCGATCCGAAAGTATTGATATGAGAGAGGGACAAACCACTATCTTGTGACTAGTTCTCAGATATCAAGAAGCTAGACAGAGGGGGGAGGGAGTGGTGAAATCAACGAGGAGGAAGTAAGGTGATGGGTTGTGAAAATAGATAAGAAATGACGCAAGAGAGCAAGAGAGACCATGAAAGAAGATGAGATGATGAGATCACTCAGCATCGAGTATAGGAATGCATTACGGGGTTCGGTAAGTCGGTCTTCATACGCCAGAAGCTTCTTCTCTCCATCGCCGAGCGTGATTTACTACCCCCACCCGTCTCTTTCCAGTCATTTTATTAGATCTTGCACGGGTCATGTTCAGCACCACCCTACCTTCGATTTCTCAAGTGCACCTGGACAGTTGTTCATGGGGTGTACTACCTGATACCCCTACCCTCTTCTAGACCCGTCAAGGATATAAAATAAAGGGGTCCAAGTCTACACCCCCCCTCCTCCAGGCTGACCCCTTCTAGACACTACCCCCAATTTGAAGGTAAGACCACCCACGTTGTCGGACCCCAACGATGGTAGGATAGGTAACTCCCTGCAGACTTGTAACCAGCCCGCCTCAGTATTCAGATAAGGATAATATTTTAGGCAGAAACATTTCAATATGAAGAAACACCTGATGAATAGTTGGTGCCACAACTAAATGCCAGGTCCGACGGTTTCATGGATAACGGTCAATTAGATCGTTTCAGAAGTAACCGTCTACTCGACCAGGCGGCGCGGCTCTTCGCAGCAATGCGCTTGCTGCAAGCATGCGCGGCGATGGTAAGATGCGACAACGAAAGAGCATGCTCCTCAGTTGCTTGATCCTGTCTTCTTCTTGATGACCTCTGCTCCTATGTTGCTTGCTCCTGTCATCTTGTTCTCCTCTCCTCCTCTCTGCTCCCCTCTGTTCCCCTCGCTTCCGCTCTCCACTATTGCCATGATTCTCTCAAATGTGCCACCTTGATGTAGTATCGAGATCCTTGCCTCTACATTTTGTTATATTCATCAACTCGTTGATGTGATGGTAATCATGCTACCATCTCTTGAAACGTTTGAACAAATGTCTGGTTGTGCTGCTCATCAGTTTCTAGTGCAGCTGCCTCTTGTAGCATGTTTGATGTGATTGGTGAATGAGCCATTCTTGTGGAGAGGGACGTTGATGATGTGTTCAATACCTCACATTTCTTGCTGCACACGTTAATACTCTGATGCTGTCATGAAATTGTGGGAATGGAATCATTGATCCCAGGCTGTAGTGGATGATTTGACTGACAATGAATTTCCTAGTTCGTGGTGGGAACCGTCACATTAATGACGTATCATAGCGTAAGTTCAGACTGCTTCGTGTTGGTCACACCTGACTATTTGCTTCAGGTTACCCGACCAGCCGCCTTGGAAAGCGACCCTCAGATCTCCTTGGATGACTTGATCAGACAGGCTCCTCCATGGTAACTTCTGCTGTTCCAAGAATCCACTTGGATTGAGCATGATGCAGGGCTCCTGCAACTGCGCCAAAGCTTTCTTCTGGCTTCAATGCTTGGATGGATACCCTTCCCTTCGGCGACAACTACCACAAGAAGCTTGCAGAGAGAAAGGCAAAGCAGGAGTGGATTGAGTCAGAAAGATTGAACAATCCGCACTTCCTCCTCCGCCGTGTCGAAGCAAACAATGAGTATCTCCAGAGCAGGTGAGCATGATATTGTACAGTCATGCATTCAGATCACTCAAACCTACTTCCCCTTCTTCAGGTTGGAGTTTCTCGACAAGTTGATTGAAGAAAGGAAGTCTCTGCCCGATTCCATAGCAGTCAACATTGACCACCCCGGTCCTCCTGGAGACATGGGAGCAAAGGGTCCTGTCGGTGATCAGGGTCCAATGGTAGAGCAGCTTCCAAACTCCGGGCAACAGTTTGACAGGGATGTGATGCAGGGCAAGGAAGGACCCCAAGGTGCCAAAGGAACGCCTGGCATGCCAGGATTGCCTGGTCCCCAAGGTAAATCTCCTCTGCTGCTTGCATGCTGGCTGAGACATCGCTGACTTGCGTGTCCAGGACCACCTGGCGTACAGGGAGAGCAGGGCCCGATCGGAGACGAAGGGATTCAAGGACCAACTGGTGATGCTGAGGATTTGTTTTAGCCTCGTTGCTGATATATGTTCTCCCAGGACCCTCTGGACCACAGGGTCCTGCCGGACTGCGCGGACCCACTGGCTCCCCTGGGGACTCAGGAGAACCTGTACGAAGAGCTTCTTGCGCTCCCGAAACTTTTCGTAACTGACGTCTGGCTGTTCCAGGGTCCTCGTGGACTTCCATGGCCGACCGATGGACCTCAGGGCGCCCAGGGCCCGGCTGGAGATCCGGGTATCATGGGCGAGCAAGGTCCAAGAGGACCCGAAGGGCCGGCTGGAGGTCCGTCTACTGCTCCTCTGAGCATCAGCGAGATCGATGCTATTTCCGGTGCCACCTACAAGACCGGCTACCTTGCCGCGGGTCAACTGCTTTACTCTGACAACGATGAAATCAAATTCGAGAGCGTACCTGCCGAGATCAGTGGGCAACCTTACATCCTCACTGCAAACGAGGACAAGGGTCTGTCTGGTACTACGGAACTTGTCTTCCATGTCAACCGTCCTTGTTTTGTTTACGTCCTACGAGACATTCGTGGAACCGCAGCTGGTGGCGGGCAGCCGCCGTCTTGGCTTGCGAACGGTTTCGTGAAGTTGGACTCTGTGGTCGAAGTCTCGGATTCGGTGAGTAGAAATGGATGTGATTGTCTATCGGGTCTCATTTTGTCTCATCAGGATATGGGTAGCATGGCAATCTACAAGAGTGGCATGGCGATGAGCGGGAGAATATCTCTCGGAGGAAACGGGGCTCCTCCTTCAGTGGGCTATGAGAACAACTACGTGGTTGTCGTCGCTCCCTCCGAAGAGCACGCCACCTCGGGTGTGGGTGTCATCGGCCTGAAGATTCCTGCCGACACTGAAGGCAACGAGGCGTATGAGGGCTCGATGGGTTTCAGCTTCACTGTCAACTCACCCATCTACGTGATGGACCTCGGAGTTTTCAACCCTCTCGGGAGCGCGCCGCTGCCCGGCACTCTCTCCTGCCGCCTCTACAACATGCAGACAGGTGAGCTCATCGCGCAGCAGGCTTTCACGGAGGAGAACCGCGGGGACATGAAAGGTGGAGCCTTGTACAAGGCTCTGAGGAGCCCGGTGCAGTTGCCAGCAGGTTTCCAGGCAGTCATTGCTGGTAAGACTCTCCTTTCTCTTGTGTTCCTCCGCTGAGCTCGCGGGCAGCTGATGGCTACGGCTCGGAGATGAAGAACGGTAACTCCGAGGGCGCTGCGCCCTCATGGAGCTTCGACAACGACGGAGGAAAGATCACGTTCGGCTCGGACGCGCTCTACGGAGAGAAGGGAGAAATGCCGTCGGAAGTAGCAGGTGAGGAGAGGGAGAGGAGGAGAGGAGACGCTCTTTGACCCCCTTTCGCAGGCTCGCCTGGAAACCGATTCGCTGCCGCAACCTTCCGTTACACCTAGTTTTGTAATTTCGTAGAGTTTGAATAGTCGCTGATAAGGGGAAGCAAAGGACGGACGCGGGTGTGGTGAGGCAGACTCGCTCAGAAGGGTTCAGAGCAGGGAGGCGCTTCTCTTGATGCTCCACGAGGAGTAGGACACGAGGTCCATGATCGCCATCAGGTCCCCGCATGCTTCCAACTCCAGCGCCCTGCTCGCGACCGACTTGTTCATGCTCCCTGCCTCCTGCCCGGGACTCATAATCGTCGCATCCACTGTCTCAGCATCTTGCACGCCCTGGCTCGCCTCCTCCTCAGCCTTGGCTGGCATCGTGTCTGCGGACGAGGCGGAAGCGGCTGACTTGGGAGGGGAGGAGAAGAAAGCCTTGAGCCCTTCCAGCGCCGAGATGTTCTTGTCCGAGCCAGGAGACGTTCCACCTCTCCCTAGCGCCGCACGCATGACGTGTAGTTCGAGGACGCTGCTGTCGCCTCTCGAGAGCTTCAGCTTGACTTGAGTTCCCTTCCTCCCCTTGATCAAGTTGAGCACGTCGGCAGTCCGCAGCCCCTCCACGACCGTCCCATCCACCGCCAGCAGCTGATCTCCGCTCTTGATCCCACTCTCACACGCCGGACCCTCGGGGGCTACGCTATTCACAAAGATCTTCCCCGTCGTCGCGTCGCGTCCTATCAACATCCCCACACCTGCGAGCGCTCCTGCCTCAACGAGACTCTGGGTCTGGTCCGAGGCGGCAGGAGCAGCAGGAGTCTCGCTCGCCTCGCCCTCTGCTCGGTGACCTGGAGGGTCAGCCGTCAGCCCTCCTGGCCCTAACAGTCTCCTCCCCCCCCAGCCCTCACAGCGAGTGTTCTGACCTCTGCTCGTACTCGTCGCTTCCTGCCTGCTCGGCTCGTGGATGCTCTCCCTCAACACCCAGGACGCGAACTCGTTGCTCGGCGGCGCACTCTTGTCCCTCGCGCCGAAGTGAGGTCGCCGAGGAGTCAGCACGTCAGGTCGGGGCTCTGCTGGGCGGTCATCTAGGTACAAGGAGACAAGCGAAGGCACCTGACGTCTCTTGTCCTGCCCCACTGCTGCCAGGCGTCGTCCCGAGGTCTCAATCTTCGGTCAGTCGCACGTGAGTGGAGGAACAAGCTCACCTGCTGAGCTGCTGCTCATGTCGTCCAGTGTTGCCCTCCCGCTCCTGGCTTGAGCTTCTTTGGTGGCTCCCAGGCCTTGCAAGAGGGTCAGCCACGAACAAGGGCAACGAGCGCGTCGCTTACCTTGCAAGTGAGGAGATGAATCAACAACTTCTGCTGCAGAAAACGACTGATCAATGAAAGCAGAGTGCTCGTTAGAGGAAACTCTTCGTTGAGAAAAACTGCTCGAGTTTGTCATGTTGGATGCCACTTCCTCAGCTTTCATGTCATCGCGATTGACCCTGAAGGGATCGGGCAACTCTCTGAAGCTGCTGATCGAATGAACGATAGGGTCGATTGTTGTCACATTTGGAAACGTGTTTGCCTCTGCAGGAGCATAGCTGCTGTAGTTTGACTCTGCAGGAGCATAGCTGCTGTAACTGTGATGAAACCTCTTTAAGAACTCCAAGTTCTCATTCTTCGCAAGTCCTGACGACTTGGTGCCAGCGACAACATTGGCCGGTGACAAGTCTGAAGGCAAGTCACGCATCTCACTCCTCGCCCCCGAGCTCTGACTGTCACACATCTCTCCGATCTCCTTCACAGCGTCTTCTTCACTCTTGTCAGATTGGTACAAGTTCTCGTCCTCACCAGACATCGGTTCCCTGACTTGTACATCCTCAGCATCGTCCATCACAGTAGCTTCCGCCTCGTTGTCTACCATCCCCACATGGCTCTCCCTGTCCTCCCTCGAGGAGGAGCCTCCTTCCTGGGGCTCAGCCGTCGTGTATCCATGCTCCGACAGGTTGCCGTCCTCGTCGAAGGAGAGCGTGTGAACGGCCTCAACCACACTGACGGGGCCACCAGCACCCATGGGAGGAAGAGGCCCGATGACCCGCTCGACCTCCGCGATGGTCTTTTTGATGTGATTGATGGCTTGATAGTGCTTGTCATGGAAGCTCATCGGCCTCTGCTCCTTCCCTCTGCTCGAATCAGGCGAACGTGTTTGCTCTTCCTGCTTCTCCTCCTGTGTCTCCTCGTGATACCACTGCTCTTCATGCCTCTCAAGTCCAGCTGGCGAAGGCTGGCCATGCTCGTGCTTCATTCTCATTTCCTGCTGCTTCATCCACAAGCGCTTGATGTCCTCCTTCTCCCGTGAGTCGTCGTTGTTCTGCTCCTCCTGCGAGAGTGATTCATCCGCGAGCGGGTCTCTTTCCGACTTCTCCTCGTAGCTGATCTTGAAGGAGATGATGTTGCTGACGATGTGGCTCTCGTCGTGATGAGGATAATGAGGATGATGATGGGGAGGAAGATGAGGAGGATGAGGAGGATGAGGATTCATCGACCTCTGCTTGTGCATTGAGTCACTGGCAGAGATGGGAGGGGGTGGAGGCTCTCGGTCTTCCGGGGTTCGCTTCAGCGCCGCGTTGACTGTTGGCATGGAGCTGTCCGACCTTCGACGAGGCGTCTGGGCCTGGTTGTTGCTTGCTGCATACCTAGGAGTGAAGAAACCAGCACTAGGTGGAGGAATGAATCTCGGAGAGAGCGTATAGCTCTGAGGAACAGCATCGTAGATTCCGCGATTGCCGACGAAAGAGGGTTGAGAAGTTTGGTGGGCAAAGACAGCAGGGTTGGAAAATAGGAAGTAGGAAGGAGAGGGAGCGGAGATCGGAGGAGGGATAGCAGGAGGATGCTGTTGGATGCTGCTGGACATGGAGACGGAGGAGGAGGAGGAGGAGGAGAGAGATGGCGCCGGGCGGGAGGAGGCATGCGACTGCATGCTCCTAAGGGTTTTGAGTACAGGCGAAACCTGAACTGCTCGGGGAGGTGGATGAAGACTGAGGGGTACAGATTATGGTCGGAGTGGTGGGTCCTGACAGTCATTAGGAGGGGTGTGTCGTAGATGAAAGGCTAGGGGGTAGGGTGCTAGCCTCGGAGGACCATGTGGGGATGTGGTCACCAGGCTGAGAGGTCCGGACGGTCATCGTGACAGGGATATCTGTCCTCCGACCGTGTGGGGGAGGTAGGGGTACTTCGCGCTATTATGTAGGGGTAGAGTACCCACACTGGTATATTTTTCACCGTCACAGGACTACCCTCCCTAGCATGAGGTCTAGTTCACGGTAGACCAGGGGGTGGTCACTAGGTAGGGGTGGTCCTCGGAACCCTGACTGCCGGGATATTGTTTTGCCCAGGGGAAAGGACCGGGTGGTCTGGTACGATATAAGTTACTCAAAGTTTTGAGTCAGTGACTGCCAGTGACTCGGAGTCCCCGGGACGCCGCGCCGGTGCCCGGGCCCGCTGAGATTCGCGGCGGGGCCCGGGGTGAATTACTTCTGTCAAGGTTGCCATCGGATCGGCCCGACCGTGACACTGACATGTCACAGTGTCCGGTCAAGCCTGTCCGGTCTTGCCGCGGTGCGGCTCCCCGGCGGGGCAGTGCACTGCGGCACTGCCGGTCACTGCCGTGACTCAAAACTTGCGCGGCAAGTTGAGCTTACTAGCGGCTACCTCACTGACTGGCAAGTCGGATGAGACCGTGACTTTCGCTGCACAGTGACTTGATGCCGCAGTGCTCCTTCAGCAAGTCATGACATCAACATCGCCACCTTACGCGAAGCGCCATCGCCATCGCCATCGCCATCACGCCATCACCATCACCACCACCACCATCATAATCATCACTGAGTCACCATCATCACCATCATCACTGAGTCACCATCATCATCATCATCATCATCATCATCATCATCATCATCATCATCATCATCATCATCCTCATCATCATCATCATCATCATCATCATCTAAAGGCCGGCTGCAACCGCATCATCGAGTCAACAAAGTCCGAGCCATCTATAATGATTTCATCATCAGTGATGAATATGAACGTTGGGCCAAGTCACCGTCTGAAACGTGACGGGGAAACACAAGTTTCTTTTTTGTGGTGAATATGTCCATGGCAGGCAGAACGATAAGAAGCATAAAAATTTTGTGAATGAACCATCATCCGAACCATCATCCGTCAAGTTGTCCGTTTGACAGATAAGATGGTTATAAGAAACATTAACTTTGACTGACGATCCTTCAGAGAGCACATCAATCTGTTGGCAAGATATCACCTAAAGCAGCTTTTTGAAGTTTATTCCCAACGTTCCCAAGGTCTAGAACACTTGAAGATTTCTTATCATGTACAATGGGACATGTTGTGCGCTGTATGCTGGAATCAATCCCTTCTGGCTTCCACCCTTCACCTCTGATCTTGGCAGAAGTGATGAGACATGCTGGCTGTGTACTCCATGATCAGCATGATATCGGTTCGGGCGGGAGTGGCAAGACGAAAGCGGCTTACACTTGGCCCAAGATTCGTACTCGTCTATCGTGATAACTTCACTGTCTGAGAAATCCGGGCACGACTTGATTTCATTGTGGTGGTGGTGGTGATGGTGGAGGTGGTGATGATGATGTTCACCCGCCTGGATACTTTCATGATGTGAAGCTCCATGCAGGAGACAAGCGCGAACAACAATCGACGGGGGAATTGAAGTTTGGTATCCATGTCTGTCAAGATGCGAATCTTGATGGTCGTCCTGATGATGGTGGTGATGGTGATGGTGATGGTGATGGTGACCATCGGAGCCATACATTGTCTTGTTGTCTTGCGATCTTTTCGAGCAAGTTGTGCTTTCAGAATCCGTGGAATGTTTTCTGTCAAGGTCGCCTTTGTCTTTGAACAAGTCTTCCATTGCCTTTGGATGACGCGCTTTCAAGAGCCCAGTTTCTTTCTTGATCAAGACTTGTTGAGGAAGGAGCGAGATAGAGGACGGAGTTGTATCAGCGCTCTGCGACTTGCTTGCATTCAACATGTCGTTTGTGTTGGAGGATGTTGAGCTGGACGAATCCGCTGGGATCGAGTGTGTTCTTGCGCATCGGGCGTTGTGCATGGTTGAACCTGTTAGCATGGATGAGGTTGATGGAGAGGAGACGTGCTTGTGTCTGAGTCGAGAGGACTCGGGGGAATCTTTGAAAAGGTGAAGCGACTGCACGAGACAGGTGAAGGATGTAGGCGGATCGGAGGGGTGGAATGGCGGAACAGAAGCCGGTGCTTTAGAGGGCTAATTGCGGGGTAGGGGTAATGTCATCCAAACGAGCTCACATCGTTTCACAGACTCTGATCCTACAGGCGCGCAGGTGGCGACTTCGCCACTTTGACTTAAGACGACAATCGAGCAATCCAGCAGCCTCGCCCCACCCCATGAATGTCATTGCACCTATTCCTTGTGCGAACCCATGCCTTTTCATGGGCCTTGTTACGTTCGGCTTCTTGACACCTGAAGAAGCCACCCCTATTCCCCCCTTATACTACCCCTACCCCCTCCCCGCCCTGAGGGGGTATCGGCCGGCCAGGAGTCACTGAAGCAGGTCCGAATTGAATGATACTCTGTGTGATTCAATTCTGATAAGTAAATTGTGGCAAAGATATGAAATGAGCCTCGGAAAACTTTACTCCTTTACTCGAAGTCAACTTACTAAGTTAGTAGTTTAAAAAAAACGGCAAATGTTTGCTCAAAGTTATGACCGTCCGCACGCGCCACACGGCGAGAAGAGCCGGGGGCTTGAAAGATCGGACACTACTGTCAGCGGCCGCTTCACCGGGCTGCCAGTGGTGGTGGCTGGCGGATCGCTCGAGGAAACTGCAGCCGCGGCTGCCATGGCCTCTCGGCCTCGCAAGACGGTCATCAGGCTCTGAGGCTCAGGCCCTGTGATCCGACTTGCAAACCGGCGCATGAGAGTCGGATCTTTCGTCATTTCAACTTGGCAAGTTGCCGGGCTAGGCCTCGGCCTGTCCTTCTGCGGCTGCCATCATCGCGGGTCACACTGCATTCCGCCCGGATGCCCGAGGCTGGAGCCGCCTCAGTGCCGCGGAGACTCGTCCCCCCCCCCCCCCCCCACCCCCACCCCCGGGGCCGGGCGGCCCGGCGGCCCGCCGGGCGGCGGCCCGCCACTTCCGAGCCGGGCGGCTCGGAAGCTGCTCATCCCCCTCATTCCTGGCAGCCGATATGGCAGCTGAAGGGCAGCAGCGGCAGCAGCGCTGGCAGGCGAGCAGGCGGCTGACGTGAAGGGACAATGCCGCTGAATCAAGTGACCGAAGATAGGCATGGAGGACAGTGACATGCCGCTGGAGAGGGGCGCAGGAGGAGAGGGAGCAGGAGCAGGAGCAGGAGCAGGAGCAGGAGCAGGAGCAGGAGCAGGAGCAGGAGCAGGAGCAGGAGCAGGAGCAGGAGCAGGAGCAGGAGCAGGAGCAGGCGTGGGTCTTACGGAATCAGCTGGGGAAGGGAAAGCAACACTCCAAGAAAGTATCTCAGACCATGGCCATACTCAAGAACCCTACAAGATCCAGGTAAGATGAGAAGAACGAGAGAAGCAGTTGATAAGGATACAGGTGTCTAAAGTGAAGAATTCAAACGTGTTCTACCTTGCCCTGTGCAAGCGGGTCTTCCTAGTGAAGGACGTCCTAGAGCTCAGTGGCAGCGGCAGTGAGATGTCAACAGCGATCACCATCTCTGAGATCTTGAAGAACAGTGGAGTTGCTGAAAGAACCAGTGAGTTGATGTGAAGTGAAGCGACACGATGTGACAATGATGGGAGGGGAGGGGAGACATTGGTGGCGGGGAAGGAATGAGGTGGAGAGAGGGGAAGGGAAGGGAGGGGAGGGGAAGGGAAGGGAGGGGGAGGGGGGAGAGGAAGGTGATGAAAGGTGGGTTCGCGAAGGCTTGTAAAGTGTGAAACGAAAGTGTGTGGGAGGTGTAGAATTAACTTATTGTGACTGCAGAGATCATGACTTGTTCGAGCGATGGTGTTGATGATGACGAGGAGGAGGAGGAGAAGGAGAGAGCGCGAGGAGGGAGAACAAAGATGCAGCCAAAGGTGAAGATCTGGATGAAAAGACGTGCAATGCCGGATGCGACGTGAGGAGAGGAAGAGGAAAGGGGAGGAGAGGAGAGGAGAGGAGAGGGAGAGGAGAGGAGGGGAGAGGAGAGGAGAGGAGAGGGAGGAGGAGGAGGAGGGAGAGGAGAGGAGAGGAGAGGAGAGGAGAGGAGAGGAGAGGAGAGGAGAGGAGGAGGAGAGGAGAGG
>NW_005434492.1:74421-75167 GCF_000315625.1 Guillardia theta CCMP2712
GTTTAAGATCAATTTTGTCAAGGGGTTTCGAGGATTCTGAAAATTCGGCTCTCTCGATTCAACATTGGTGACCTAAAATCAGGTAGTGTTATTGCTTTCTTGAACATTCTGCCAGATCTTCAATCAGCACTGTCTTCATCTCCCGGGCCGGTCCCACCGGAATTGTCCCCTCAAGCTTCGGATCCAAATTCTCCCTTGAGCCAGACAAATTCGCCCTCCCGGGGTGTTTCCTCGGATCCTTCTGGTCTCGAGCAACTTGTCAGTAGCCCAGCCAAGGGGGACGGAGGAGAGGAGAGGAGAGAAGGTGGGGAGGGGGATAGCAAAGGTTCGCTCAGATAGGTGGAAGCAACAAGTAGAGGGTATTCATGACGAGGGAGGGAGGAGGATGAATAAAGGTTTATTGCGAATGAGTTGAGAGGAACAAGAGCGGGATGGTTCAAAGAATTGAAATTTTGTTCAAAGAATTGAAATCTTCCAATCTGACTTCTGGGGAGGAATGGGAGGAGGAGTGAGGTGATCGAGGTTGTTGTCTTCAACTATCTTAATAAGCCTTGAGAGTTCATCCTGCATGAAAATTTCATTCCCTGCCTCCACCCTCCTCTCACCCTTCACCCTCACAGATCAAACCTTGCATCATCATTACATCTGTTACTCTAATCATCATCATCATCATCATCATCATCATCATCATCATCATCATCATCATCATCATCATCATCTCTTCCTCCTCCTCCTTCTCCTCCTCC
>NW_005434492.1:78844-91175 GCF_000315625.1 Guillardia theta CCMP2712
AGGAGGGAGGGGGGAGGGGGGAGGGGGGAGGGGAGAGGAGGGAGGGGGGAGGGGGGAGGGGGGATGAGAGAGGAGGGAGGAGGAAGACTCGAATGAATCTACCTTTGGAGGGTTTTGTCTGACGAATGTCAATACGATTGATGATAAGAATGAAGTTTCATGACATTCCTGCAAACATCAATGTGATAAGAATACAGAGAGCGGAAGAAAACGACATTCAACGATAAAATATTTCCTCAAACAATGATGCATTCAATAGCATTCATCCTGATATCAAAACACCTTGCTTCACAAACACATCTCATCTCAAAACCTCTCACATCTCCAAACTCGCCATCTCTCATCCTACCTCCATTGCATCTCTTACGAGCTTGCAGACAAAGTTGACCTTGGACATGTTCGCTGCAGACGGTCAGAGCGAGGAGAGCAAATCAATGATCATTGTCACCTTCACCCCTCTGCTGTGTTTGCTTCATCGGAACAAAATCTTTCACGTACTTATACATCGTTTCCGTGACATCTTCTTCTTTCAACGCAGCGATAAACAGACTGAGCAGGTGAGATGAATTGACCTGCACGTCACACGAGTCACGACATCCATGTTGAACACATTGCAACACAACACTCGTTCACCTCTTTGACAATCTTCTCAACATTTTCTGCAAACGAGCGCGGATCGTAATCGTGCAGGAGATTCATATCGATTTTGTGCTTGCGCATGGTGAGCAACACGTCCAGGTACTTGCTGCAGGAGAGGAGAGAACAACAATGGTGTACAACTAACGACTGCGGATGAAGAATCTCTAAATTCCCTCGGGGCAGCAGCAAAACAACTTTCTGATCGTTAAGAGGAGCAGTGACGAGCTGTGCTCCGCGCTCCAACAGGCGCTGGTCGTTCGTGGCAGCCATGGACATGCTGCTGGAGCTCTTGACGGAAGAGGAGGAGGAGAAGAAGGAAAGGGGCACGAAGACTAGATCGCAAGATGCAGTCGTGTAGATCAGATGCTTGTCATGCAGGCAGCAGGAGGTGACTGACTCTGCCAGCGGCTCCTCATTCACGAGAAGTTTCCCGCGCTTGTTGATCCCAATGATCAGCTTCCCTCCTCCTGGATCATGTGAGATCAGAGGAGGAGGAGGAGGAGGAGGAGGAGGAGGAGGAGGAGGAGAGAGGAAAGGAGGAGGGCGAGGAGGAGAGAGGAAGGAGGAGAACGAGGAGGAGGAGAGAAAGGAGTAGGAGGAGAACGAGGAGGAGGGAGGGAGGCAGTACCTCGAGGAATCATGAGCTTATTGCAGGTAGTCGCCATCTTTCCTATGCTCTTCATCGTGATTTTTTCCTGCTCACCAGCGCACTCCGCCTCCAAGACTTGACCATCTTCTAGCTGAACGAGGCAAGCGTTCCTCCCCTCCTCCCTCAGCAGCCGTGAAACAGGAGCAGACGTGTCGATCTTCGCTCCCACCTCCATCCTCCATGACTCTCCCTCCCCTCCCTTGAGCAGGACGGGGACGAGAGCAGAAGACTGACAGCAGATAGCAAGCAGCACCCTCCCTTTCAGCCACAGAAGCTGAACGATCCGCCTCGTTCGATCCCCTGCCACCTCCACCTCGACCGCGGGCACCTTGCTCCACCTGCTGCTGTCTCCTCCTTCGAACGGCCTGCCAAGGATCTGCAAACTCCCGTCTGAGCAGAGGACAGCAACATCCCCAGCTGGACTCCAGCAGACTGACGAGATGGGGACGGGAAGCTCGACGGTGACGGCAGCCATGGGGGGAGGAACCAGCATCTTGCCGAGGGGAGTGAGGAGTAATTTCTTGCCGTCAATCATCGCGATTGTCTTGAGATCTATAGCAGACGTGTCTGCCGACCCGCTCAACATCTGGTGTACATCTCAGTGAGGAGAGGGAAAGGGAGAGGGAGAGGGAGAGGGAGAGGGAGAGGGAGAGGGAGAGGGAGAGGGAGAGGGAGAGGGAGAGAGAGAGGGAGAGAGAGAGGGAGAAGGGGAGGGAGAGGGGGAGGGGGAGGGAGGAGCCAAGATGACAGCAGCGACACAGGCCTTACCATGCTGTCAGAGGGGCTCAGGTCGAACCTCCAGTCAAGGGTGTAAACGTTGGAATCCTGGTGATCAAAACCGACGACAACAACATTCGGGTCATCGTCACTCCACAACATCCAAGGACGACAACAAGTGCTTGACTTGGTGCAGGGCAAAAACTCTTGCTTCAAGTACCAATGATAGTTCGAACGATGCCACAACTGTACCTTGCCACAACCACCTCCTTCCTCCCCTCGCAGCGCTACCGCCAACAAACTTCCATCTGAGTTCCAGCACAGACTCTCCACCCGCCTCTGCCCGTCCTCCTTCAGCAGGGAGAATTCGTAGTGCCTGAGGGCGTTGGGCTCGAAGAAAATGATTTGCTTCCCTCCGCTTCTCCGCTGACATGCGGCGATAAGAGAGCCGTCGGTCTTGAAGGCAACACAGTCGTCCATGTCCTGCATCACCTCACTCTCTGCCTCGATGTTCCCCTGTCTATCAAGAACCAAGACGTAGGACGAAGACAAGTCTTCCGTCTGCAGCAGGAGCACGAACTTCATACCGTCTGCGCTCCAGGAGACCGAGGCTCTAGCGACTCCCTCGATCTTGAGCTGCTCGAGCTGCTTCTCGAAAACGATGCCCCACTGCATGTTCAGAGCGATGAGTGTGTACGAGGCTGTCAGGCACAGGACGATCTCCCCATCGGGGCTGCTCGAAGTGCTCAACAGCCCTCCCGCCATGTCCCCGACCCGTTCGAAGCTGCATGAGTCCAGGTGGTATACCGACAGAGCGCCATGCTTGTCTACGAGGAGAACACCCTCCACCTCGGGAAGGACAGCGATGTTCTGAACGTCCTCCACAGGTGCCTCATGCATCGGATCTCCACCCTTGAGTGAGATGCCGAGGAGACGGTCATCGTCGGTGGTGCAGAAGAGCAACGAGTTGGCTGTGTCGAGAGCAGCGCTGGTAACCTCTGCTCCATCAAGGGCATGCTCGAGTCCGAACTCTCTTCCAGCAAGAACGATAAGATTGTTCATGCTGTCCTACCGCACTGTAATCCCGTGGTCGTTCCTGCGGAAATTTATCGATGTGCACTCCACCTCCGCACCCCAGGACACTTCGTCTGCTGTGCTTCTTCCTCTGCTCCTGTCCTCTTGCCTTCTCTTCCTCTTCTTGTCTTGTCTTCCTCTTCTTGTCTTGTCTTGTCTTGTCTTGTCTTGTCTTGTCTTGTCTTGTCTTGTCTTGTCTTGTCTTGTCTTGTCTTGTCTTGTCTTGTCTTGTCTTGTCTTGTCTTGTCTTGTCTTCCTCTTCTTTCAGGGGCTTTTCTCTCCTTTCATCGTCATATCCGCCTAGTGCACATGCCAAATTTCGGTGGCCGCTCCTAAGCTCCGATGATCCGAGGCTCTCAGTGTTTGCGGCGGCCCGCCCGGCGCCGGGCCGGGTCCGAGTCGGGGGTCGGACCCGGTGACACGGGTACGAGTACTACTACGGGCAATTAAAGTTTTGAGTGGGAAAAAGATTTTCAGCAGAAATCTTCGGGTAGGTTAAGCATATTAAAACGAGGCCGAAAACAACCGGTCATATTGAGGTCTATACTACGCGTGCGAAACCAACCGTTTCGTTTCACAATCAAAGGACCACCCATCACTTGGATGTAAATTGAGAGGGTGGTATAAAAGTATAGTATATTCTGACAACATACAAATAGATATAAACATCCCAATACCTCATACCCTGTAGTAAAATCTCAGTACATGGGTGGGTCCAAAACGCCAAGCAGAGAGGGGTGGAGAAAAAAGTCCCACATCCCCTCTTTGACCGGGCCCATCCGGGGTGTCCGGGGAGTCAGCCCCGAAAGCCTACACCTACTCCGCCCTCCTGCCTGACGACTAGTATCCTGCCCCGAAACCGGGCTGAGCCTACTCCGCCTCCTGCCTGACGGCTATCCAGGCTGCTCCGCCTCCTGCCTGTCGACTATCCTGACCCGACAGCCTGCTCCGCCTCCTGCCTGACGACTATCCTGACCCGACAGCCTGCTCCGCCTACTATCCTGACCCGACAGTCTGCTCCGCCTCCCGCCTGACGACTATCCTGCCTCGACAGCCTGCTCCGCCTCCTGCCTGACGACTATCCTGACCCGACAGCCTGCTCAGCGGCTCCGCCTCCTGCCTGACGACTATCCTGACCCGACAGTCTGCTCCGCCTCCTGCCTGACGACTATCCTCCGCCTCCTGCCTGACGACTATCCTGACCCGGCAGCCTGCTCCGCCTCCTGCCTGACGACTATCCTCCGCCTCCTGCCTGACCGACTATCCTGACCCGGCAGCCTGCTCCGCCTCCTGCCTGACGACTATACTGCCCCGACAGCCTGCTCCGCCTCCTGCCTGACGACTATCCTGACCCGACAGTCTGCTCCGCCTCCTGCCTGACGACTATACTGCCTCGACAGCCTGCTCCGCCTCCTGCCTGACGACTATCCTGACCCGACAGTCTGCTCCGCCTCCTGCCTGACGCCTATCCTGCCCCGACAGCCTGCTCCGCCTCCTGCCTGACGGCTATCCTGCCCCGACAGCCTGCTCCGCCTCCTGCCTGACGGCTATCCTGCCCCGACAGCCTGCTCCGCCTCCTGCCTGACGGCTATCCTGCCCCGACAGCCTGCTCCGCCTCCTGCCTGACGACTATACTGCCCCGACAGCCTGCTCCGCCTCCTGCCTGACGACTATCCTGCCCCGACAGCCTGCTCCGCCTCCTGCCTGACGACTATCCTGCCCCGACAGCCTGCTCCGCCTCCTGCCCTGACGGCTATCCTGACCCGACAGCCTGCTCCGCCTCCTGCCTGACGACTATACTGACCCGACAGCCTGCTCCGCCTCCTGCCAGACGACTATCCTGCCCCGACAGCCTGCTCCGCCTCCTGCCTGACGGCTATCCTGCCCCGACAGCCTGCTCCGCCTCCTGCCTGACGACGGCTATCCTGCCCCAAATCCGGGCTGAGCCTGCTCCGCCTCCTGCCTGACGACTATCCTGACCCGACAGCCTGCTCCGCCTCCTGCCTGACGACTATCCTGCCCCGACAGCCTACTCCCCCTCCTGCCTGACGACGGCTATCCTGCCCCGAAACCGGGCTAAGCCTGCTCCGCCTCCTGCCTGACGACTATCCTGCCCCGACAGCCTGCTCCGCCTCCTGCCTGTCGACTATCCTGCCCCGACAGCCTACTCCGCCTCCTGTCTGACGACTATCCTGCCCCGACAGCCTGCTCCGCCTCCTGCCTGTCGACTATCCTGCCGCCCGACAGCCTGCTCCGCCTCCTGCCTGACGGCTATCCTGCCCCGACAGCCTGCTCCGCCTCCTGCCTGTCGACTATCCTGCCCCGACAGCCTGCTCCGCCTCCTGCCTGACGACTATACTGCCCCGACAGCCTGCTCCGCCTCCTGCCTGACGACTATCCTGCCCCGACAGCCTACTCCGCCTCCTGTCTGACGACTATACTGCCCCGACAGCCTGCTCCGCCTCCTGCCTGACGACTATCCTGACCCGACAGCCTGCTCCGAGAATTGGGATGATTGTGTAGCTTGAACAATGTTCGTTGGTTGGTGATGTGATGTTTTTGTTTCAGACTTGCCCCCACGTCTGCGCTTCTTCGCATCGCAAGTGCGTTTGTTATGCCCCCGGCACTTGCAGATACTACATTGCTTCTTCGAACGGCCATTCACATTGTATTGCGTATCAAGACAATTTCCAGGTTCTGTGTCATTGTCATAACTGTAATCGTCCATTTCATCCATACTCTCGGGTTCTGACTCTGGCCGAGTAACCCTCCTTTCTCCCCGCCTGGGTTTTTTGCATTTGGGTACATAATCAGGGTCTCCTCTAGATGCCTTCCTGCCTTCCATCTGACCAGGTTTGCAATGTCTGGCCGGGTGATGACGGAATTCGTCATCATCAGCAGGGCTGAAGTCATGAATCAGTGGAATAATACCGACCTTGAAGCCTTCATTATCAGCGATGGCAGCAATCCAGGTATCTGCTAACCAACAGTTCTCGTACTTCGAACATAACTGTCCAGTTTCACACTGGACGCAGTTGACGAGTATTGGCATTGAGCATATCTCGCCTGGGGTGCAAAGGATTAGCAATCATGACCGAGCGAAATGGAAGACATGCACCCAGTGTCGAGGCTCGATTTGGTCAAGGTACTCCCACGCCACTCGATCCATTTTCAACTTCAAGGCGAGCAATATAAATGTTATGCAGTGCAGCGGAGATGCCAGTGCGTTTTTTGAACAACTTCTGAATGACTTCGGCTGTCATACGTCGATGAACACTGCCTCCAATGTCCCTCCTGGACCCTTCGGCGATAATAGAACGGAAAGGTTTGGAATGAACTAGATAACTCGCTCCGGCATTTCCCACGGAAGAGCACAATGTGCTATGGTATAGGGTGCTATCCTCCATATTGATGGTAAACTTATCCTTTTTGTGTTGCTTGCCCCTCTTGACGATGACTGTGTACCTGAGAGAATGCAATGAGAGGAAACGACATGAAAGCAACAAGAATGATGCTCACGGGCATGTAGAGCAGGAGCAGCGCATGATATAGCCGGTCATGCCATGGAGTTTTTTGCTAGGAGTATTCTTGATTTGCTTGTTGTAATCCTTCAAGTTGATATGTTTAAGGAATCTTGTACATTCACGTCGTTTGGAGAACTGCAATCCGCGCAACGTCATGACATGGTCAGATGGAGGTTCCTTGTTGTATGATTCTGATTCAGATGAGGAGACACATTCGTCTTCACTAGTCCAAAAGCAGGAGGGCTCTTCCCCGATTGATATGGATTGATAGTTGTGGCTTGCACAACTATCATCTTCAGGCAAAGATGTGTCCGCTCCGTGAGGAAGCAACGGATCTGAAGGGTCATTCCATGTGTGAGGAAGGGGAGGTGATGATAATGAAGAGGTCGGGGCATCGAAGATGAGGGCATAGAGCCGCTCGACACGCTGGATCAAGGACAATTGTTCGGGGGGTTTCATACCCAAGCAACGAAATACACGTTCAACAATGACAATGTACGACGCATTGGTAGGGAGGTCGAGCTCCAGCTCTTGTTTCACAGCACGTAGCTTGGCACTCATCCTGAGCCTCCTGGCCTTTGTCGAGCCTTCCTCTGCCTGCATTTCCCGCGCTGGGTACAACTAAATGTAAAATCGAAACGTTTGGTAGCGTTTTGTGCAACTTATTATAAAGCACATAGTATGCAATGTATAAGTAATTATGAAAATTTTAAAGTATCGTGACCTGTCAGCAATCGCCCGAAATCTTTGATTTTTGTTGATTCACCTACCCTTGATCTTTAGAAAACCCCTAAACCTACCTTAGAATTTTTGCTGAAAATCTTTTTCCCACTCAAAACTTTAATTGCCCGTACTACTACCCTACTAGTGACCCGGGCCAGCCTCGCCATCGGGTCGGTTCGCGCAAAATTCCGTTGGGAAGAGGGAGGGGTGGGGTCACATAGAGTGTACCTTCACCTTACTACCCGTATTTTTGTGCGCAAAGATAGGGGTATCATGACCCTAAGTACCCCCTGACGTCTGGACTGCAGAACCCGCCGTTTTAGAGTACCCCTCTCTCCTAAGCAGGACCCCTTCATGATAAGATACACCCTTTGCCAAGGGACCACCCCCCCCTTTCTGCATCATGGGGAACTATTTGAAAATATGGTAGTCATCGCCATTTAAATTTCATAGTTTAATTATTATTTTAAAGAAGAATATTTCAAATAATTACGATACATTGAGAACCTCTCAGGCATCTACCCTTGTAAATCACGACTTTGACTACCCCTACCCCACTCAAAATGACCCCCTACTCCGTCTCTATCCTGCAGGATTCCCCGACAATGCAAGCTCATTTTGAGGCAGAGGTTGAGGGTGGGAGATGATGATGATGATGATGATGATGATGATGATGATGGGATCAAGATCATCAGGAGGATCGAGAGGAGCAGGAGCAAGAGCAGAGGGAGCAGGAGGAGGAGCAGGGACATGACAGGAGCAGGAAGGAAAGCGAGGCTTATTTAAGGTCAAAAGTAGGGAGAAAGCAATAGGACTCGAATGTATGATCAGGTCAGTGAGGTCAGTAGACAGGTCAGCTCAGCACAACAACACAGCACATCCGAACACTCCAGGAGTTGATGATACTTCATACACTCATGCGCTGACTGCAGATGGTGCATACGCTGGATGGAAGCTCGAGATCAGAGACGTCCAACGATGCTCTTGCCGTGCGTAGCCCGTCGTTCAAGGGTACTCCTGTATCAAAGAAGCGAACGGGAGAAGCAGGAGCAGGAGGCTCGGCAAAGAAAGCGTCTCCGTACGGAGTGAGGAAAACAGAGTTGAAGAAAGTGAAGAGCTTCACAGAGAAAGAGCCGCTGTCGGTCATTCTCAACGTCTATGATCTTGTATGGGATAGAGATTCGGAAGGAGGACGCAACGCGGGACTCGCAGATCTTGGCCTTGGCTTCTACCACACAGGCAGGATAAGACCTGTTAGACCTCTCGCGCTGACGGCGATGGCAGGGCTGGAAATCTGGGGGAAGGAGATTTCCTTTGGGCATAGCAGGAGATATCGCTCAGGCGTGTTCGCAGTGAAGCCCAAGAAAGCGCAGGAGTACATGCCTAACACAAGATACAAGATGTCGATAGAGATGGACAGCATCTTCATGTCTCGTCTGAGGTTCCCTTCCATCTCCTCCTCCTTGCCACCTCCTCTCCTCGCCACCTCCTCTACTTCTCCTCCTCCTCCTCTCCTCCTCTCCTCCTCCTCTCCTTCTCCTTCTCCCCCTCCTCTACTCTCCTACTCTCCTCCTCCTCTCCTCTCTTCCTCTCCTCCTCCTCTCCTCCTCCTCCTCTCCTCTCCTCCTCTCCTCCTCCTCTCCTCCTCCTCTCCTCCTCCTCTCCTCCTCACCTCGTTTCCAGCATGGACAAGCTGCTCTGCAGGCTGGCCATGAAGTACACCTCTGACAGCTATGACGTCGTGAGGAACAATTGCAATCACTTCACCGACGATCTGTGCATGGCGATATGCGGCAAGTCCATCCCAGAGTGGGTCAACCGCCCTGCGAGGATGGGAGCTTCGGCCCTCGATGCCCTCCATGCTCCCCTCAAGGCCATGAACTCTTTGGTCAATATCTTCAGGACAGAGTCCGGATCGGTACGAATTGAAGGAGGAGATGTGAGGATGGCAAAAGAGGGGGAAGGGGGTTGGAGGAAGAGGAGAGGAGAGGAGAGGAGAGGAGAGGAGAGGAGAGGAGAGGAGAGGAGAGGAGAGGAGAGGAGAGGAGAGGAGGAGGAGAAGGAGGAGAAGGAGGAGAATTGAAAGTGTTTATCAGGAGAAGGAGCGCTCAATCGACCTCGAGCGGGAGATATCGAAGATCGCAGAAGTTCCTGTAAACGCAGAGAACATTTCCTCTAACCCCTCTCAATCTAAGGCCTTCGACACCTCTTCCTCCTCCTCTTCCTCCTCCTCCTCCTCAAGTGAGCAGTCGATGAAAAGTTGGATCTCTTCGCAAGTTCCCGACACGTCTGTGATGATGGAGGAGAAGGAGAACAACATTAAGGTTATCATCTACTGCTGTCCTCAAGTTGGACGTGATTTCTCTTTTCAGGACAACACCATGTCCACCCCTCACAGAAGACAAGTCACCTGTGGAGCTGCTTCGACGAGCACGTCTAGTGAGGAGGAGCTGGAGGGATCAACCTCGCCCCCGCCTCCTTCGCTGTGAGTCTTGAGGACCTTAGTCGTCTCCTCTCGCTGATTTGGCATCAAGGCTGGACAATGCTGTCATATCTCGCGGAGACGTTGAGAAGCTATCGCAGCGAGGATATACAGTCAAGGCAATCTGACGACTTTCCTTGTTTTATTCCTACTTGTGCTTGAGATTTATTCTTTTCTATATTACGCTGTTTTTGTATACAAATACGGGTGTGTTTAGCTTGCCGTATTACCAGTTCACATTTTCTCTTGTTGGTACCAGTCAATACTTCTGCTTCTCTTTCTTCCTCCCTCCGCCTCCATATCGTCTCGCCCATACACTCAGCCGGCGCTCTCGCTCTTCCTCCTCTGCTAGATCAGAATCTTCCCGTCTCCTACAGGAATTCCTCGTCCTGACTGCAGAGAGATGTTGGGATTCTTTTGACAGCTCCACAGATGTCCGTTATGCTCTCCACGATTCTGAATGTCCCTGAAGTAGAAGCCCTGAGGCCGATAGGGAGGGCAAGTGAACGTCTCATGGCACCAGAGGCAGCGGATCTCTGACAAGAGCCGTCACCATGTCATCCCATCGCAGAAGGGAGGGGGAGGGAGAGCAAATAGGTAGAAGAAGGCGAGAGAAAGGAGACGAGGAAAATGGTAGAGGAGGTGCCGGGACCTGTTCTACTGATGACGTTTGCGGTATCTTGACAATGGGTCTACCGATCGCATGTCAATCACGGAACAAGATCATCGCACTCTAAGCTCACATGCACTAATCGTATCATTTCTGCCAGCTCCTTAGCATGTAGCTCCGGATGCTTTTCTGGGTCGATCCCACGTGCTGACAACGGGGATCCTGCGGTCATCTCAGCCTCAAGACATCAGGTGAGACTCTTTCGTCCGCACCGATCGAGCTCCCGTTGCTCTGCCCTTGCCGTCTTGCTCGACTGCTTAGATTCCCTGGGGTGGCCTGGACTGAAATGTTGACCACTTTCCTCGCTGCAGAAGTGTTCAGAACCAGGGGCAAGTGAGAATGCGGAGCTACCTTCACTACACGGCGATCGCCCCAGGATCTCCCCGTCAATATCCCACTTCATCGATGTCACTTGTCGGAGAAACAACTTCGTACCATGATCTGACCTTGTTCATCGGTCTGGGAGGAGTCCAGAGGGTCTGAGGGGGCTGAACAGCTTGGTACTTGTTTGAATCAGTCGAGAAACCTTGACGCGATGTAAGCTGTTGCAAGGAGATGTCAAATTTGTCATACCGATGTCAGCCTTGACTCGAACGTCTTCCGGCTCCATCAGAAACACTGCGAGATAAAAGGTTTACCAGACTTCAACACCATGACAGCAACAGCTGCTGCAGATCTTATCAGGTGAAGTCATATCACACCTCGGTCTAACTCCGGCTCGTCTTCTTTTGGGACACCCTTCGGCAGCCATGTCAGCTCCTCCCATACCACCATGGTCATACTGACCGGCCACTTCTCCTGCTCGCTGCCCTCGGAGCAAGACTCTGCAGGGGACGGACCTGGAGCATGTTTCATTCCTGCTGATCATCGCAGGTGTGCCTGACCTTTAGCAGGCGCAGGCTGATCGATGATCTTGATACGCCTGGAGCTCTCTTGATAGATAGCAGGCGATGAGAGCGGTAGGATCTGAATGTCCTTCCTGGTCGCCAAATTCTCCATGTCTGCAAGAGCTGGTCATCCGATCGCTGCAAGATGCTGAGAGCCTACCAGGTCCGCTGATGCTCGAGACTTTCTCTCTGGCAGATAGTTCTTCCTCCTCCCGATCTTGTGTGCTTCGAGACGTTTCACTCACATTACTTTATACCAGATGTTGTTTGGTTTTACCTTGCATTTTCTTCGTGCAGCGCGATTTTGTACTGCTGCAACGTTGCATTGTCTTGCTCTGCCCTGTGCTTATTGCACTGAGCATCAAGCTCTTCGAGCAATTCTTTGATTCTTTCCGCCAAGTCACATGCAAGGTTTGAACACAACCGCATGGTTTTACCGTCTTTGTTGGTTCTTGATCACAAACGCCATCACAACGATTCCTATGAGCGCAAGTACTGCGACTATGAAGGCAACAAGGGCGAGGATGCCCTCAGTGTTCATCTTCCTTGGCTGCTTCTCACTTCTAGCGCCTGTCTGATGCACACCCTATCCGCACATATCTCAAAATGTTGTTGTCGTTCGCTCCAGGGCTTTTCGAGGTTCTCTGTCGCAGTCTCAGAGCTGGAGTCTTCAGCTGTGCTCAAGTTTCTCTTCTTCTAAGTTTCTATGACTGCATGTTGCAGTCAGGTATCACACCAACTGTCCCTCCCCCCTCATAACTCCGACCTCCATACCTGCATTTTCGCCACGGCGCGTACCCCACCCCGGGTCCGTTCACACCCCATCGAGTACCCTACCCATCTTTGCCTCCAACGTTCGCTACTTTCCTCACCCCCCCTCCTGTCCTTGTACAGCTAGGGTACCCTACTAGAGACTTATTACCTCCACCCCCAAATCCCTCGCCGAGTCCGTGTCACTGAGGGCGC